>NW_027368205.1:0-51542 GCF_046119375.1 Phyllobates terribilis
AAGAATAGTATATATAATCCTATGTCGGACAATCAATGGTACCGATAGACATTTTCATTTTTTTGTTCTTGGACGACGAAGACGCGACACCGACGCTAATAACACCTTAGGAAGAGCTAGAGACATGGCTCCTATTAGGGATTGTAAACAAAATTCGAGGAAAGGTTTTGTCGATTCAACACCATTGACAAATTATAAAATTGGTTTGTGAATATATAGTAAGGTTGGATGAATTTGAAGAGGCATGCCATGGAAGAAGTTTAACACATGGAGAAAATCAATTTTGGAGCTCAACAGGTTGAACAATAAATAAAAGGGGCACCTTCAATCAATGGGGAAATAATGGAGCACACATTTACACCACCAGGAACTCGAAGGCCCTTTGGACTGCCTATTGATGTTGGTTTGCGTTGCCATTAAATTCGGTGCACACTGAATCAAGCATCTTTAACCTATTTACTTTTCTAATAGAAATTTTTAATCTCATTTGACCAAAAAAAATAAAGTTTTAATCTCATCAATTACTATGTTTGGCACATCTCTTAGATAAAGGCAAGAAACTACAACCTTTTAAAAAAACAAAGCAACTACAAAAACCAATAAAGGCATTAATGAACAAAGCAACTACAAAAACATAAACTTATGATATATTAAGATTAGGATTAGGATAGGATAGGATTAGGACATGATAGGATTAAGATAATACTATAACTTTCGGGCCCATGCTACACACGACCCATTTTTTGAGTCTCTGTTTTTTGTTGCGTATACATTATTTTGTTTTTTGAGTCTCCATTTTTTGCGTATTTCATGTTACGTATACATTTTTTTGAGTCTCCAATTTTTGTTGACATGCTATATTATAGTACCCATGTTTTTAAAAAGTTGTGTTCTCTTTTTATTTTATTTGTCCTATTTGGTTACCATGACACCACTTAATTTGTGTTGTACTTCATCTTTAAATTTTTCTTGTGTTTTTTAATGTTTGTCTGTCTTTGGCGGATGTTTTTTGTCGTTCGTGTTCTTTGTTTCTTTTTTCTTCCCTTAATAGTATCATGTACTACCCTTCTTTTCTTTGGCTATGTCTTCTTATTCATTTTATTTCCTTTTTTTGCCCGTGCACCTTACTTTGTTTAATGTCATTAAGTATTGCCATCACGGAAGAAAGATATATGAGGGTTTAATGAATTCAACCGATTATAGGAAGATCAAGAGCCACATTAACTATTATTTTGGAATATTAATTAGGATTCTTAAACCCCACATTTACTCTTTTGTACCACTCCTGATAAACTTTACTAGACACAACTGTTTTAGCTGAATATATATTATGTACGTGGATCATTGATCTAAAATCAACACAAAAACAACACAAAAACCATATAACAATTCTTATTTAAACTAATTAATTAATAGTTTTTAAAGTTGAGATTTAGGCAGTTATTCTCTTTTAATTGGCTAACAATGAACTAAAAAAACATAGAAACCAGATAACACTAACTTAAATCAACACAGAAGTACAATTCCAATAAATTGATTGACACTAACACTGAACTAAAATTAAGACAAAAAATCAATCATCAACAGCTAAGATCAACACAGAATTTCAATTCTGCTTTCATTGTCGCCAACCATGACCTAAAATCAACACACAAAGTAGTCAACAGTAACTTCAGTCAACACTGAAATTCAATTCTTGTATAAGTAGTTACACAATAACCAAAAAAAATGGGCAAAATAACTTGCTCTTGGCTAACAACGAAATAAAATCAACACAGAAACCAGTAAAAATGACTAAAATCAACATAAATGTTCATATACAGGGAACGTTAGGCAACAATAAAGAAAATTAAATGTGCAAAGTAAATTGATAGAGGTTAACAATGAACTAAAATAAACACAAAAATCAATAAAAAAATTGATAGTCGCTAACACTCACTTAAAATCAGCTCAAAAATCAGTCGACAACAACTAAAATCAACAAAGAAATTCAATTCAAGGTGAAATAGGACAATGGTAACTAAAATTAAAAGAAACAACAGAATAATAAATAAATGAAACACAAAGTACAATTTTGCGTTCATTGTCACTTTCAATTACCTAAAATCAACACAGAAAACAAACAACAGTAGCTTTAGTCAGCACTGAAATTCAATTCTTGGGGAAATCAGTCATCAATAACCAACTAAAATGTGCAGAATAAATTGATCTTGGATAACAACGATAACTAAATTCAACACAATACTACAACTCTTTGTTCATTGTCGCTAACAATAAATAAAATTAACATGAAGCAAAGAACAATAACTAAATTCAACACAAAACTACAATTATGTGTTCATTGTCGCTAACAATGACATAAAATCAACACGGAAACCATTCAACATTAACTTCAATCAAAACTAAAATTCAATTCTTGCGGAAATCAATCAATAATAACAAAAAAAATGTGCAGAATAACTTGATCTTGGATAAAAACAAACTACAATCAACACAAAAAGAAGTCGACACAAACTAAATCGACACAAAGGTCATTTAGAGGGGACATCGGGCAACAATCAGTGTTCTAAAAAAGGCTAGGCGGGTGCTAGCGATGGGGGGGGGGGCTAGCGCCTAGGCGGGAGCCTAGGCAGGGCCTAGACGGATCAATATTAAAACACTTATTTCTTATATTTTAATGTAATTTCCTTATATGAAAAACTAAATCCAAATATTTTGATTCATAATTTTCATAGTAATTCATAATTTAACTAAGTAGTTTTTAATATAAGCATATAATTTGCTAATTAATCATCCAAAATTCATAGACTATATAGTATTTTTCATAAAGAAGATCTACAATACCACAACAAGCAAAAATCCTACAGTTTTCAACACATGTTTCAACGTAAGTAATATTAAATAATTATTCATGAGTCATAGTCACATTTACAGGCTGTTAGCGTACGTTGGTCGCAGTACGAGGGTGAGGGATAGGGAGAGCCGAACAAGAGTGAGAGGTGGGACGAGAGGTAAGGTGAGAGGCAGTCGGTTGGACTAGAGGTGACGGTAGGACAAGTGGAGGTGGGAGGTAGTAGGGCGAAAAAGTTCTCAGTTGAGAGGGAGATGGGTGAGAGGTGAGAGGTGAGAGGCTGAGGTGTGGGAAGAACGAGAGGGTGGGATTGATTTTTAACTTTTGACCTCTGAGAAGCATTTAATTGCATCCGTATTTAAAGGTTGATTTACAGCATATTAAAGCCCAATATATGTAGTATCCCTATATGGTATATCAAAGGTTTTGTAACCTCCGAGAAACTTTTAGTTGCATCCGTATTCAAAGGTCGAACAAAAGAAGAAGAAAAAAAAGTTGTCATAAATTAGATTAGATATTAATTAAGACGGTAGCTTCGTCTTCGAAGTTATATACTTCTTTAAAAGATACTTATTATAAGTTTTATTATTATGATAGATAGATTACGATTATTATTATTATTATGATAAATAGATTATTATTATTATTATTATTATTATTAGTATTATTATTAGATACAATAAAAAAATGATGGAGATATTTATTGATTTTATCCTTTCCAACTTTGAATATAAAGGGAAAAAAGAAAAAAGATAATACGAAAATAGAGATTAGAGATAGATTCTATATGTACATTTCATATATTAGATATATATTTTAGAGATTTTTAATTGTTTATAAACTTTATCTTATAATTATTATGATAAAATTCATATTAGATAGATTTAAAACATATGTTAGTTTGTGTACAATTTAATTTTATAAGAGTAAGGAATACAAGAGGATGGATAATTAAAGAAGAGATTTATTGGTACAATAAAATATTTTGGTCAAAAAAATCTAATTAACTTGTTAGGGGTGATTATGGTAATTAGCTTGTCATCGAGGAAGGATAAAATTGTGGTGGATGATTTCGAGGTAATTAATGGACCTTCAACTTAACATTTATTGATTTGAACCATCCCTAATCTTTATATATAACTAGGACTTTCGAGCCCGTGCTACACACGCGACATTGTTTCTTTTTTTTGTATTTTTGTATTTCTTTCCTTTATTTTATTGTGTAGTTTTTTTTATGTTTTTTCTTACCTTTTCTTTTTCGTGACCTAGTGATTTTATTGCATTGTTTTTTTCTATAAAGAATAATAATAAATAAAAATACTATAGGAATATTATTATGCTGGTTTTGTTGTAGTTATATTTTGAATTTCTCAACAACCCTATATAACTGACCTGATTAAAATGTTTTCTATATAGAATAATAATACAATTTAAAATACTCTAGTAATATTTTAATCTAGTTTTATTCGATCTATATTTCGAAAAATTCACCAACCTTTTCTAATTTAGGCCATGAAAATGGTAATCATTTAATTTTTCTATATATAAGAGTGTTTATATTAGTGACCTAACACTAATAATTGTCCCTTATTTATACTCTTAGTGGTGCAATAATTCTTGTTGTGTAAATTGATTTTAGACAAAGGTCACTTGTTTTGGTATTTTATAAGTTTTTATGTCGTTGTACTTCATGATATTAGATATCGTAATATATTTGTCAACTAATTCTCATTGTTTTCCTTGAATAAAACTTACGAATATTCAAGCAACCCTATCTAATTTAGGCCAATAAAATGATAATAATTTACTTTTTTATATGTATAATTGTGTTTATATTAGTCAATCAACATAATAAATTTTTTCCATATTGTTAGTGGTGCAGTTAATCTTGTTCTGTAATTTGATTTGAAACAAAGGTCACTTATTTCGTCTTTTTATTTTGATGTCTTTGCAGTACATGATATTAGATACCGTTACATATTTGTCTACTCAATCTAATTCTTTTCTTTGAATAAAATTTAGGAATCCGTTTATTTGAATCTACAATATTACGTTGTACCATGTCGGTTGGTAAGAAAAAACTTAGAAAAAAAACCACACAATAAAATAAAGGAAACAAACCAAAAATATGAAAAAATGGAAGATCCTAGTAGAAAGGCAAAGTAATTTGTATTTTGGTGTACCGTATTCCCTAGTGTAGCATGAGGACGACCAAGGTAGAGCAATTGAGTCAGTGCCTTGTCCATTGATGGTTGTGGAGCTCCATCACGCTTCATTATTTCAGACTTGTTCGTTGTTGATGCGTTGTAGAAGAAGGACTGAGGTGAGTATGATCTCGAGTGGTGTGTTTGTATGGATATATATACACATCTGTGATTTAGTATTGTAGAAGTTGAATAGTTTTTGAAACCCCATGGTTAATATTTTTTATGGTGATTTTCCAAAAACCATAGTTGAGATGTTTAATGATTATTTAGGGCATATGACATTTAAGTTGATTGGGGATCTCAATGGTTTGATTTCTTTAATGTTTTTTTTAATCGGTTTTCTTCATACTTTAATTGTGATTTATGGTGTAGGATGTTTAAGTTAACTGTGAATTTGAATGGTCCGAATACAATGAAAACACATTAAGAAGAATTGGGTTCTTTAATGGGGGTGGAAATGAACAATATAATTTAAAAATCTTAAATAACATTTAACTAAAAATGTAAATTCATATTTAATGATTTGAAATCCCCCTAATTTTTTTATATACAAGGTTTTATTTTCCATGAATGCATAAATATATTTCAATTAGCAGTAAAAAGAAGAGAGACAAAGAACAATCATACTTACTATATGTAAATGAAATAAAAAATATACCAACACTCTTCCTTTGGTGCATAATAAGTTAATAACAAATCAATTACGGTGATGAATGCTCATCCTTGACCTTTACAACTAATAAAATAGCAATAAGAGATACATTACACGAATCAGAATCAATTATATATTTGGAATCAATTATGAATGCAATTAAAAGTCATACTGGGAATGGGAACAAGAAAGAAAAATGAACGGCTCATGTTCAATTTTGTTGGTCCAAAATAATATGGCTTAATACATACATTTGTTTGTTTAACGGGCTAGTATGGTGGTTGTTTGGGCCAACAAAAACAAAATATGGATTTGTGTGTTTCAAAAATAAATTTTTGTGTTGGATTCTCTAAAGCCAAAACAAGAAATTGTTTATGTGTGTAATAAATATCAATCAACTACACATTTATGATTTTTGCTCAATGCTAACTTTACAATATATTAGATTAGATATTAAGATATTAAGATAAGATAATTAATTGGAAAATTTAAAACCGTATTTATTGATTTGAACCACCCCTAATCTTTATGAATATTAAGATAAGATAACATATATAGGATAAGAGACTAAAAATTTAAATGACACTAATAGAAATTATAGAGAGTATGAGGATCATGTAATGATTTTGAAATCATATAACTTTACATAGATTATATCATCATTATCATTATTATATTATTATATGATCACTCATATCGTGAAATTCTTAAATAGATTAAAATTAAAATAATAATAATATTATAATAATAATAATAATATATGGAATTTTAATAAAGATTATAAGAGAGTAAATATCAAATGATGATTATTATTATTATATGGAATTAATAAGTATTATAAGGGAGTACAAAAAATTAAAATACTACTAAAAATAAGTATGGAGAATGGGAGGGTAATTTAATGATTCTGAAATCATGTAACTTTTAAATAGATAAGATACTTTATATAATAATTCTCTCAGCATATCAATCCAATTCATAAACTCTTAGGGTACGATGTCATAGGACCTAAGTATAATTGTAATGAATTTTATAGCATAAAATTCATAAATAGTTAGCTTCTAGAAAAGCACTATAACTACCTAAACAATCGGATTATAAATTTCTATGAAATATCCCATTTCATAATAAGTAATTGTTGATTTGATTAAATAACATAATTCCTTCAAATATATATATATATCAAAATTTGGTATCGTCAATTAAATCTATTTCGTTGTTAATTTTATTATAGCACAGCTACGAGATTATCTTAATATATATTAAAGCAAAACTATTTCAAGCCTTCTCATGAGTTTATACCCCACCATTCCTTATGTACTATCAATCCTATTTCCCACACTATTCTCTCTCCTCTCTACTAATATTTTAGTTTATTTCTTTTTTCATCAATTGGATATATTATTTATATACTAATCAAATCTCAAATCTTATTCTTAACCGATTTTCTATTTAAAAACATATGTTATTCCTAGAATCTCTTATTATACTGATATTTATTTATGAGATCAATAAAATACAATAAAACCAATACAACATATATATTAAAGTTTATTAATTTTCACCTCAATTTTAGCCAATTATTTATTAGGTATAATTTTAATTTATATTATTTTTACATTACAGACATATATTTTAATATATAATGATTAAATATTCATGATAATAGTAAAAGGAAAAGATATACCTTTATCCGAGTTTTTTTAAAGGTCATCCGAGTTTTCTTAAACTCAAATGTATGGAACTTAATGTACATGTGGAGAAAATTCTTATATAATTAAAATTTTGATTTGACGAACATATATATTATAGAAGAGTGTTTACCATGTGTCAGCCTGGCGTTCAATTCGTCTAAGTGTCGGCCTATTTATTCTGATTTATTTTTGTTAACATGTAAAACAATCTTTAATTATATCTATTTTATTATAGTATTTTTGTAATATTCTATTTTATTTAGAATCATATCTCCTAGAATCTCTCTTATATTATGATAATATAATATAATATTAAATTATATTTCCAAAAATCTCTATTATCTTATAATAGTATGATATAATATTATTTTTTATAAGATTTTATTTTTGTTATTTCAAAACTACATCTTCTAAATCTCTTTTATCCTGCGATAGTATTGTATAAAGTAATTAAAAGACCGTCTTCTAATTAAAAAAACATAGAAAAGTGGTAATGAAAATTATATCAATTTTCACTATTTGTATTATTTTATTATAAAAATATATCTCATGTATATCTTATAATTTATACAAGATTTTTATAATGTAAAATTATATTTTCTAGAATCCTCTTATCTTATGATAATACAATATAATATTATTTAAAAAAAATTATTTTATTTTAATTTATTTCAAAACTACATCTCCTAAACTTTCTCTTATCTTATGATTGTACAATATAAAATAATTAAAAAATTATCTTGTAATTAAAAAAAAGTAGTAAAGTGTAATGGCACGGTTGTACAGCTATGATGGCACGGTTGTATAGTGCATAGACTATTGTAGTTGCATTAATAAAATTATTTATCATTTGGCGGAAAAAATAGAAAAGTGTTAATAGAAATTGTAACAATATGCACTATTTTATATTATTTTATTATAAAATTATGTCTCATGTATATCATATAATTTATGGAAGATTTTTATCTTATTTTTGTTTTAGTTTATGGTAAAATTTATCTCCTAGAATCTCTCTTATATTATGATAATATGTATAAAAATATCATCTTCCAACTACGAAAAACATGAAAAGGTGTTATATTGAAAACTTTATCAATAAGACCTGTTTTGTATTATTTTATTATAAAAATACATCTAATCTATACACATGATTTATAGTTATTTTGTATTATTTTATTACAAAAATACATCTCACATATATCATATAATTGATAGAAGATTTTTCATCTTATTTTTTATTTTATTTTCATTTATTATATAATATTATATCTCCTAGAATCTCTCTTATCTTCTGATGATACAATATTAACAAAAAATAATTAAAATATCATCTTCTAATTAAAAAAACATAGAAAAGTGTTAATAAAAACTTTATCAATATGCACTATCTTAATCTTAAAGAAAAACTATTTCAACCCTTCTCAAGAGTTTTGACCCAACCATTCCTTGTGTTCATCCCCCATTTGCCACATTATTCTCTCTCTGTTATAATATTATTATATTGGATGTATATTGGGCTTCTTTATGTAAACCCTAGAAGTGGCTTATGGGCCAAGCTTTGTAATTCCTATATAAGGCTCTCATTAGAAGCCCTAATAATACAAGAATACTCTCTCATTTCTCTCCTCCCTTCTCTAGTGTTCTTATTTATTCTCTTAGTTTATAACACGTTATCAGCACGAATAGCTCTAAACATTAGTTTGATTCATCCTTCTTTGATTTGTCAAGGGCTACTAGGCACAAGCAGTACTTCCTCGATTAATGTTGTTTTATCTATATGTTAATTTACGTATTTTGTCTAATGTATTGTAGAACTTTACTTTTCTTGATGTTAGGTTCGAATAATTTCTTTGTATGATTTCCGATCTATCTTCTCCCTGAAGCGATGTTAATATAATTTCCGAAGCGATGATTTTCGGTCTAATCTCCGAAGTTATGTTTTTTCCAGCCTAATGATATTCAATCTAATCCCTGAAGTGATTGATTCTGAATATATCCTGAAGCGATGTTAGTGTATCCCTGAAGTGATAATTAAAGTTTTTTTCTTCTTATTATTATTGCATATATTATGGCAAGTACCTAGTCAATATGGCTAGAGAGATTACAGGGATGTTAGTTAAATATCCTATTAATGAATAAAGTTATTTCTTAATTATGACAATTACCTAGTCAATATGGTTATAGAGATGTCAATTCAACGCGGTATTTATGAGACCGTGCCGTGAATTAATTTTGATCAATTCAACAAGGTATTTATGTAGCGGTTTCCTGAATTGATTTTGATCAATTCAATGACGTATTTATGTGTCTGCTAATGTTACTTTTATGGTATAAAAGTCAAGTGATTAATTTCTAGTCACCTGAAGTTGACCGGTATTTTCTTTATAAGACTTAAATTGTGCATTTTTTTATATCAGTTTTAAAGGATATGTATCATCCTTGGTAATGGATGTATAAAAAGATTATTATGTCTTTGAAATGACACAATCTTTTGACTTAAGCATTTTAGGAAGAAAACGATTTAACACAAGGGTAAAGTGTTAAATATATTTGGGAAAAAAATCTAGCACTTGGGATTCCTGTAGAATGTGCTAAAACAAGGGCGATGTCATATCATCATAAACTTAATATTTTTGACAGCAGAGATTATTATAAACTCTATAAGAGCTACCTGACCAGATTTCAATTTACTAGTTGAAGGACATTGAGATCAATTTAGTACTATGGTATAGTATAAATTTTAAGGACATTTATTTGGTATGAATGTCATAAAACGAGCTCTAATGTGATGTTGAGTTGATGATATCCCTGAAGATCACCCATATGGATATTTCAATGGTGATGTTTTTGTCAATAATGCCATTATTTACATTATATTGAGAAACAATGGAGTTTCACTTATCCTGCAAATGGCAAACAATAATACTAGTGTGAAATATAAATTCCAGATGAAGTGTCTCATACAAGGATCAATATGAGGTTTATCTTGTTATTGGAAGAAACAAGAAAATTTTATGAAAAAACACTACCTTCTTCAGGTTCATAAGGATGAACATGTTGATGAGTTATTCAACCAAAATGGTTATCAATATCGAATATCTATATTGAAGTTTACATGGAACTTACACACTAGTTGTAGATGACAACCCATTGAATTATATATTCTAACTTAAAGTTAGATGAAGGTTATTAATCATTTGTGGCTTTGAATTTAGTTCGATCATCCAAGTGAAAAGATGATGTGCAGGATCAGTTTTCATTTACACATATTATATGACCAGAAGTTTCAAGGACATTAAACTCATGTCTTGGGATGATCGAAATATTCGACTTATTTTTTGAACATCAATATAGTCGATTACATAAAAGTAAATTAGAGTCTCCATATTCCTTGGGTGGTTCAAGGATTAAAATAAGGAGTTAATACACCATCGTATATACCAATATATGATTATCCACATATCATAGATTAATTCATTTGGTCATATGAAATATGAAGTTGGAGAATAAAATCAGTGAAATAGTGTATTGGTTGAGCATGAGGTAGCTCACATTGTATACTGAACGATTTTATGGATTTATCGATCATATGAGGTTTGGTGAAATTTCAAACTAAAGATACGATGTACATCCTATTCCTCCCTAAACAAACTAAAGTAATGCCACAAAGGAAAGTTGGGATTATATAAGGGGCATGAGTTCTTGTGAATTATTGTATACCTAGAGCTTATTTTGGGTGATCGCTCGGTATCAAGATTATCATTTTGTTGAGATAAAATCCCAACTTTAGGGGGAGTGGATAAGGAGACTATATATATGGCGTTTTAGGAAAATGCAAATTATTGATATGATTAGATTTATTGGATTAATGAAGAAGAAACCGGAAGTTCAAACAAATCATGTATTAAAGGTACAACATATTATTGGTTGCATTTACTAACTAAAATGCCTATGATATTTTGGATGTTCTTGTAATAATTCCAATTCAATCATTCATAAGAAATACTTAGATATACTTGAAGTGTACAAGACTGTAGGTCAATGTTCTTTATAGTGACTTATTAGGCATAAGAGTTGCTAATACACTTACGAATGATATCCAACGAGATTGAGTTACATTCATGAAGAAATCTTGTACCAAAGTTACATGGAATGACTTAAAGGACAAGTATTGGTTGTTGGTTACGAACCATTTCGAAAGGAATCGAAAGCAAGATATTCTTTAACAATGTCTTTATGTTAGTACTTATAATAGAAATCATATGCGTTGGTGGTTCTTAAAAGAACGATAAATGTTGATTGGTAAAGTTCAAAAGAATCAACTCATAGATAATCAAACTGATATGTTTGTCCACACATGTATATAACTATTTGAAATTTATTTTTATATGTTTATCTATATTGGTTTGTATTCGTAGATAAAATTTTGGTACAGGTATATTCACGCAAGCTCTTGAAGTACAGGTATATTCATGCAAGCTCTTGAAGAACTAAAGTTTTCATATGCAAGATTCAAGTCGAAAGAAGGATTCATTCAACATATTCAAATCACGCAAAGAAGAGTGATCAACTGAGGGGGAGAAATACAATTGCACTCTTTTTCCCTTAGTCTTGGTTTTATCCCACTGGGTTTTACAAGACAAGGTTTTTAACGAGGCAGTTAGTAATATACATCCAAGGGGGAGTGTTATAATATTATTATATTGGATGTATATTGGGCTTCTTTATGTAAACCCTAGAAGTGGCTTATGGGCCAAGCTTTGTAATTCCTATATAAGGCTCTCATTAGAAGCCCTAATAATACAAGAATACTCTCTCATTTCTCTCCTCCCTTCTCTAGTGTTCTTATTTATTCTCTTAGTTTATAACACTCTCCTCTTTATTATTTTATTATTTTTTCTTTTTCCATCACACATATATATTTATATTAAAGCTAAAATCAGATATATTATTTTTATTAATCAAATCTTCTCAAGTCTTATTCTTAACCGATTTTCTGTTTAAGAACATATATTATTTCTAGAATCTCCTATTATAGTGATATTTACTTATGAGATCAATAAAATACAATAAAACCAATACAACCTATATATTAAATTTTATCATTTTTCTCCTTAATTTTAGACAATTATTTATTAGGTATAATTTCAATTTATATTATATTCACATTATAGACATATATTTTAATATATAATGATTAATATTCATGGTAATAGTAAAAGGAAAAGATATACCTTTATCCGAGTTTCTTTTTCTAAAGGTCATCCGAGTTTTCTTAAACTCAAATGTATGCAACTTAATGTACATGTGGAGAAAATTCTTATATAATTTAAATTTTGATTTGACGAACATATATATTATAGAAGAGTTTTTACCACGTGTCAGTCTCGCGTTCAATTCGTCTAAGTGTCCGCCTCCCATTTATTCTGATTTATTTTTATTAACATGTAAAATTATTTTTAATTATATCTATTTTATTATAGTATTTTTAAATATTCTATTTTATTTTAAAATCATATCTCCTAGAGTCTCTCTTATCTTATGGTAATATAATATAATATTAAACTATATCTCCTAAAATTACTCTTATCTTATAATAGTTTGATATAATATTATTTTTTATAAGATTTTATTTTTGTGATTTCAAAACTACATCTTCTAAATCTGTCTTATCTTGTGGTAGTATTGTATAACGTAATTAAAAGATCATCTTCTAATTAGAAAAAAAGTGTTAATGAAAATTATATCAATTATCACTATTTGTATTATATTATTATAAAAATACATCTCATGTATATCATATCATTTATAGAAGATATTTTTTCTTGTAAAATTATATTTTCTAGAATCCTCTTATTTTATGATAATACAATATAATATTTTTTTTAGAAAAATTTATTTTATTTTAATTTATTTCAAAACTACATCTCCTAAACTTTCTCTTATCTTATGATAGTACAATATAAAAAAATAAAAAGATTATCTTGTAATTAAAAAAGTAGAAAAGTGTAATGGCATGGTTGTAGAGCTATGATGGCACGGTTGTATAGTGCGTAGACTATTATAGTTGCATTAATGGATTTATTTATCATTTGGCAAAAAAAGTAGAAAAGTTTTAATAGAAATTATAACAATATGCACTATTTTATATTATTTTATTATAAAAATATATCTCATGTATATCATATAAGTTATGGAAGATTTTTATCTTATTTCTATTTTAATTTATGGTAAGATTTATCTCCTAGAATCTCTCTTATATTATGATAATACGTATAAAAATATCATCTTCCAACTCCGAAAAACGTAAAAAGGTGTTATATTGAAAACTTTATCAATAAGAACTGTTTTGTATTATTTTATTATAAAAATACATCTAATCTATACACATGATTTATAGGTATTTTGTATTATTTTATTATAAAAATACATCTCATATATATCATATAATTGATAGAAGATTTTTCATCTTATTTTTTATTTTCGTTTATTATATAATATTATATCTCCTAGAATCTCTCTTATCTTCTGATGGTACAATATTAACAAAAATAATTAAAAATATCATCTTCTAATTTAAAAAAAACGTAGAAAAGTGTTAATGAAAACTTTATCAATATGCACTATTTTAATCTTAATCTTAATATATGTTAAAGCAAAACTATTTCAACCATTCTCAAGAGTTTTAACCCCACCATTACTTATGCGTTCTTCCCTTATTTGCCAATTATTCACTCTCCTCTTTATTAATTTTTTCTTTTTCCATCACATATGTATATATTAGAATCTTGTTGCCCGTGCTTCACACGAGCCTTATATATGTCAATATTTTAGCTTAAGTGAGTTCTAGTTTATTTCATAGAATGTTAAATAGGTCTAATATTAATACTATAAATATATTCATGTAGGTCTAATTCTAATTTATTTTATACAATTTTAAATAGGTCTAATTATAATATTATAATCATCTATTTATTGTATAGACGAACATCTATTTATATTATATAATATGCTCTCATATCAGATGATTAAGTGATATATATATCTTGTATGATATAACTGCGAATAATTAGACGTTCCAAATATTTGAGACTCAAATGTTTTGATGATTGAATTATCCATTGAGCCTATTCTTTTTTGGGCTTAGGTGGATGAAACAAATAAGAATCTATTGATTTTGATTATTAGTTTTTTTAGATTGAATATTAGATGTGAGCCTTTTACATAATTAAGGTATAATTAATGTGTATTAGGATCACATTTAGTGTTTTTTGCATCCCCTAAGATTATAGTATACTACGCACGGACCATTTTTGTCATTTTTCGTATAATTTGTCGGTTTCTTTTGTTTTGTGTTTTCCATTTTGCGTAATCTACCAACTTTATCTCATTACGTTCATGTAATGACATTAAGTTTGTCTTCGCTTTGATATTGATCATCTTTTCCCAATCATAAAACCACTCAATTTTTTATTAGTATGTATAAATTCATGGTGATGGCCGCTCTTATGGGACTGCATGCGTGCATTCATTTCTATAGTTATAGAGTGATAGAGGTTATGCTTTGACTTCTGCAAAGAAGGGTCGGAACATAAAAAGAGAAAAAGTTTAAGGTGGTTTTTTCAGAATGAGAATATTTAATTGTACTAAAGGATATGAAATGAATTACGTGGAGTCTTGGAATTCAAAGAGACATAAAGTTAAATTTAATTAATTAGACTATTTATCTTCCATAATCAAGTAGAGGGTTAATACAACTTCTATTTTATTTGAGAGTTTTTTCGTTTTTTCTTTCGTACTTATTTCAAAAATGATCAATAATGAAAATAAGGGTATGTTGAGAAATATGCCTAAAAAAACTCAACTTTATAAGGATTATGATATGATATGATGCATAGATTCATGGTGATGGACTCTCTTATAGGACTGTATGTGTGTGTTCATTTATTTATTTATAGAGCAATGGTGGTGATGCTTTGACTTGTGCAAAGAAGGGTCGGAACATAGAAAGAGCAAAGGTTCAATGAGGTTTCAGAATAAGAAAGGATTTTCATTTAATAGTAATAAAGGATAAGAAGTGAATTATGTGGACTATTGGAATTCAAAGGGACGCGAAGCTTAATTTATTTAATTTGACTATTTATCTTTCCTAATTGAGTAGAAAGATAATGTAATTTTCATTTTATGTGAAAGATTTTAGTTTTTCTTTCACACTTATTTCCAAAAAGATGATTAAAGAAAATAAGGGCAATCGAGGAAATTTAAAGAAAATCCAAGTTGAGTTTGAGGACATACTTCTCAAATCGATATAGATCTAAGAAGAAATTCGAGTTTCTGATGTAGAGGATCCCGTATGTGGGCAACTACAGAGCATGTTTTTCAAATCGATTTAGATATAAGAAGAAAATCGAGTTTCTGATGTAGAGGATCCCGTATGTGGGAAACTACAGAGCATACTTCTCAAAAGAGAGGAAGAGAGATGAAGAGAGGAAGAGAGAAAGATATTCTTGCACAATGGAAAATGTCTCTATTTATAGGCTAAGGAGGAGGGTTTTGGTTATTGGGCTAACCAAATTGGGCTGAACAAATTGGACCGAATAATAGGAATTCTAGAGGTTAAGGGAAATATTCAAAGGTATTAATGATGCTAAGGCTATATTCAAAGGTAAGGGAAATTAAAAATGGGTGAAAATGGGTCTTCAATGGAGGAGTAATGAAATGCAAATTTACATTTAGGATTTCAAAGTCCCCCTAATCTTTATATATATTAAGATTAAGATTAAGATTAACATTAAGATTAAGATAAGATAAGATAAGATTAAGATATTTGCAAAATTCAATAGGAATAAAGGGGTATTTATTGTTTCTTAAACCCACATTTAGTGATTTGAAGTACCCCTAATCTTTACATATACTAGAACCGGGGGCCCGTGCTTCGCACGAGCATGTGTGTCTTTTTCTTGTTTTGTCCTATATGTGCTTTAGAACGACAGTTAATATTGTTTTGAGTTTTTTTCCCTTACTTAATATCGGCCCTACATTTCATTTTTCTCTGGTATGTGAAATGTATATTTAACATATGTTTGAGACCATTATCGAATGAATAATAAGGTATGCTCGCAACTTTTGTAAGGCAAACATTAAATTGTCTTTTTTTGAACACACAATAGATATAACATTAAAGCTTGATTAGCACTTTTTTAAATTAAGGTTAAAACTTACTCATGTTCGCCTTACCTGTTATTCTGCAACCTTGTTTTGTGTAATGTTGTCTTCAAAACACTTGTCATGCCGATAAACACATATGAAGCTGTCACATTCAAATGTACTTCGAAACATAAGCGTGTTTGAAATTTGGTAAAGCAACAGTGTCATATATAGACAGTAAATATTATGTTCTATCCTTGACATTAGCACGATTTTCATCTTCAAAGGACCGTTGCAGCACATCATGTACACTACGGAAAAGAATGCTATTATGTTCACTTATCCACCACTGGTATGTAATCCACGTATTTACCTTTGATGCCTCACAGATTCTTGAATATATATTTATTATATATGGGCATTGTAGATGTGTTGTTTCATATAAATTAGTGTTATTACTTTTTAGTTTGTTTTTGGACAGGAAAATTACTTTTTTTTACTATGGGTTATGATGCAGGTTTTTAATCTTCTAGTTGATTCATACAGTCCTACCATTCTGTTAGACATGTTGTTCTCTGCAAACAAACCTTTTCAAACAAACCTGTAGCGTAAAATAAAATTGTAACTAAATGGTTCGTTCTATTAAGATGTTATTCATTATGGGGTACTGAAGTTGGATAAGTAATGCCTTTAGTAAAGAAAATGGAGTTACCCCGTATCTGCAGAACCAACTATGATATCAATTCTTTTCAAAAGTAAGCAAATGGAGCTCACTTTACAACTTTTGGCTTGCATTGCTAATGCCACAGTAGAACTCCGACCACCTAGACCTCCTAAGTTCATGTTCCTCCTACCCAGATTCCATACGAAATAGCAGAGAAATTATATTAAAGCTTGATTAGCATTTTTTAACTTAAGGTTAAAACATACTCATGTTCGCCTTACCTGTTATTCTGCAACCTTGTTTTGTGTAATGTTGTCTCAAAACACCTGTCATACCGATATACACATATGAAGCTGTCACATTCAAATGTACTTCGAAACATAAGTGTGTTTGAAATTTGGTAAAGCAACAGTGTCATATATAGATAGTAAATATTATGTTCTATCCTTGACATTACCACGATTTTCATCTTCAAAGGACCGTTGCAGCTCATCATGTACACTACGGAAAAGAATGCTATTATGTTCACTTATCCACCACCGGTATGTAATCCACATATTTACCTTTGATGCCTCACAAATTATTGAATATATATTTATTATATATGGGCAATGTAGATTTGTTGTTTCATATAAATTAGTGTTATTACTTTTTAGTTTATTTTTTGACAGGAAAATTACTTTTTTTACTATGGGTTATGATGTAGGTTTTTAATCTTCTAGCTGATTCATTGCAGTCCTACCATTCTGTTAGACATTTTGTTCTCTGCAAACAAACCTGTAGCGTTCAATAAAGTTGTAACTAAATGGTTCGTTCTATTAAGATGTTATTGATTATGGGGTACTGAAGTTGGATAAGTAATGCCTTTAGTGAAGAAAATGGAGTTACCCCGTATCTGCATAACCAAATATGATATCAATGCTGTTCAAAAGTAAGCAAATGGAGCTCACTTTAAAACTTCTCGCTTGCATTGCTAATGCCACAGTAGAACTCCGACCACCTAGACCTCCTAAGTTCATGTTCCTCCTACCCAGATTCCATACGAAACAGCAGACAAATTATTGATTGTAAATTACCCAAGGAAACAATACAACATAAACTAAACCTATCAAAACCAATATTCAATACAATCCAGATGTTGCGTCACTGAGTTACTATTGAGCAATAATGGAGCTTACTTATAAACCTCCTGCTTGCATTGATATTGAATACAATCCAGATGTTGTGACAGTTGCGAGTCAAGGTAACTCCTTCTCTGATTTCCTATATGTTGTATGATTTATGCTTAGTTTGGACTTTAATTTGGTGTTTTAGACAGTATTTACAACTATTAGTTTGGACTTGCATAGTTTAGATTTTTTTTGTACACATTCTGTCCATTCCTATTTTGTTGAAATAATCTTGCTAAAACTACTTCTCCTTTCAGAATATAGCTATTACATAAAAATATATACTTTACTTGAAAACATTGGTATTTTCAGACATTTTGCAGCAATTGTATACATGATATCAAGACAATGAGTTAGGGTAAAAATACTCACAATGATGACATCAGTAGCATTTCTTATATCATCATGATTGTAGAAACCTACAACTCAAAATACAACAGTTAGTGTTCTTGTAGCAGAGCTCAGACCGATGCGCACACAAAAATTGTGGCAAATGCATACAAAGTCTAAATAACCAAGTCAGTATATCATTTAAATTATGAACACCCAGTTGTACACCAAAAATTTAGGATTCTGGTGTGTTGCAAAATAGAATTCTGGTTTCCTGATTTTCTACAAAGCAAAATAAGAATTCTAGGAGTTTAATTTGTTGTTTTTAGATAGTATTTACAACTATTAGAATTCTCATATTTGATTTATTGCATCTTAGGTACGTTATTTTGTTTGTTTTTGTATATGGTTTCTGATTTATGATTTGTTGCAAAATTAGTATTATGGTTTTCTGATTTCCTGTATTAATTTGCTTATCTTGTATATGGTTTCCTGATTTCTGCATGATTTTTGTATCTGGTTTCCTTAATTTTTTATTCTGTTTTGATGTACTTACATACTTCTTGATTTAAGTATGTTGTTTTGTTGGTACATGTACTTGTACTTGCATACTTCTTGGTACATATACTTGCATACTTGTTGATTTAACTATTCGAGTTTTCACATACATTTGTTGCATCTTAGGTATGTTTTGTGCCTTTCTAAAGATTTAACAATAATTAAATTATATGATTCTCTTTTGTGGGTTTCTAAGGATCTAACAATAATTAAATTATATGTGAATCTTGTTAAAACTATGAAAATAACTGTTCTTATGTTATCTTTTTGCTCAAACTAAAACCTGTTAGAACGATTCAATGAATATTTCTCACCACTTCCACAAATCATTGTTGATGCAGAACTTGTCTGTTTAGGCTAGTGATGTTCTATTCTGGTTCTTTACATCCTGATGTGTTCATGCTAAGTACCATCGTAAAAGGTAGAAATGATTCTGAAATCTTAATCAACCAACTATAGAACTTATTCTTTCTACCAGAAGAAAACGTAATCATTGCTGGTGTGAAATTAGTGACCTTGCATGATGAACCCCTCAAGCATCTTCTTCAATATCTTGAGTCCTCCATCAGATTTGAATGTTTCTTGTTTGATCTGTTCCTCTTCTGAGTTTCTGAATTTTCTTCATGTATCCATTCACATCAACAACTTCTATAGCATTCATATACTGAATTCTTTAGCTGACCTCAGCTTCTCCAGACGGGCTGCTTTCCTTTCAACTTTCACAGGCAGCTTCAGCATCAGACCCTCTAAAAAAACCACCTTTGCAAATGAGGATTTTTCTATCACTTTAGTATTTGTTGTGTTGGAGTGCACCAAATTTACCATACAAACCATCAAGGTAGTCTATTGATGGCAATATGTAATCTGCTGGAAAGTTAAGGTGTAGAATTGCAAATTGAGCTGCAGATTCTGTTTCTGGATTATTCACCTCTTTTACCTTATTTTTCTTCTCGCTGTTTCAGGAAATGAACCATTCGGCTTTCCATGCTCATCATCATCTTCTTTAGGAGCCTTTGTTACTGCTTGTGCTCTTGCCGAATTCACTTGTTTGTCTATAGTATTCTAGATTTGTAGATGGTGGTGGCAAATACTTACTCTTCTTCCTCTGCCTTGTACGTGGGGTCGTTTATGTTTCTTCAAAAGCTGTAAGATTTGTAGCTTCAACAAAGTTTCTGGAATCTCTCTCTTGTTTGCACATAACCCTTGGAACACCAATATTAAGGCCAACAACCATTCTCTCTCTTATTTTCACATAACCCATGGAACACCAATATTAAGGCCAACAACCATTTGAGCTGCTCATTTAGTGTAAACTTTTCCAGGAGGTCGTTTTACTTCAACTATAAAACATACCCGAAATTCCATTAAGCACAAACGTAAGGACCAATCCTGAGATGAACATAGAGCCCTGCTTGCTGACCTTAGTGGTTGCTTCGACGCAGGGAGTGAACTGCTAAATGAGTAAACATCAGCAGAATCACCTGTTCAATGCATAATTAGACCTAGATTAAGCAGAATCATGCTTCCAATGTTTCACATATACACAAAAACCTCTTGCACCAATATTGCAATGAGTAAAACATCAGTCAACAACTAAATTTTCCAATCTGTATGACATTCATGAACATGAAAACTACATAGAACTTTTTCGTTTTACTTCAACTATAAAACATACCCGAAATTCCATTCAGCACAAACGTAAGGACCAACCCTGAGATGAACATAAAGCCTTGCTTGTTGACCTTAGTGGTTGCTTCGACGCAGGGATTGAACTGCGAAATGAGTAAACATCAGCTGAATCACCTGTTCAATGCATAATTAGACCTACAACTAAAACTTCCAATCTGTATGACATTCATGAACATGAAAACTACATAGAACTTATAGTTTTGACTGTTAGAATTGTTAATAGAATTCAATTGACAATTTACTCACCTGTTTACAACGAATGAGCTGACGCCTAGAGGTCGAGCAAATGGACTGCGAGGGGAAGACGGATGGCAGGCTGCGAGGGGAGCAGTGGACGGCGGATTCCGGAGAGTTGGAGAGAGCATCATCATCAATTACAGATTGATTTCACATGGAAGAACAAAACAGAGTTGCATATCAAATCTCAATCCAGCAATTGACTGAAGAACGCAAAGAAGTGAAAATCGTAATGGCGTACCAATATTTGGCTGAAATTGGAATATCATCTTGGCAAGATTGACGTAGAAGAACATAGGCTTCTTGGTGTATGTGATCTGAATCAACCTCTTCTTGGAAGAATCCGACACGGACGGTAGAGAAGCCGACAACGATAACAATAGTCAAATAATGGAGGAAGAAAACTAACAGAGGAAAGAACAAAGATCAACCTGAAATCAGAGAAGACAATTGAAGACAAATTTTAGAACTGATATAGCTGTTTAGTACAACACTATTCTCAGCCAAAATGGATAATTCCTAGTGTATATAGCAGTTTAATAATAAGTAAACAGCAAACAAATCAGATCGAATCATGTGGTGAGGTGGCCTTGATTAAGCAAGAGTGCATGTGCAGTGTCAAATGCTTACTCATATAATCAAGATACCATCATACCAAAGCCTTGCTCGTCACCGCAAATTTAAAAGAATTATACATGAGTTAAATTGGGCTAGAATTAATGTCCAGATGGACCCAATCAAACACAGGAAACACCAACATGAAGTCTAATTGAACTTAAACATGAGAAGAACCAAATCGGAGGACCGCTTCACAAATATTTAATGGGAGATACCTAAACAATTTAACAACAGTTGAATATAACCCTCACCTTATCATCTGCAACTGTATACTCAGTGCTTCTATACTTGTCAGAGAAGTTAGTGACGTCCCATCTTCGACACACCATGGCCTTGATCGGAGACCGCGCACTGGGAGGAAGATTTTTGAGGCCTACGAAAATCTCTTCAACGGCGACTGCTTTCCCCTTGTCCATAGTCGGTCAAATTGAGTAGGAATGAGGCTTTATTTGCGGAAAAGGAAGGCACAAAATAGCAAGGGACCAAGGGTGAACTTATAGATTCCATGGGAGTAGTTACAAACCCTTCAAGTGAAGCATTAACAGGGGAGGAGAGGAAGGCGAACGGGGTGAAACAGCCTAGGGCGTAATTGCGTCCCGTCGTTTAACGTTTCAGTAATTAGAGGTTGGAGGGGTATAATGGAGTAGAAGAGCTGAGGGGTAATCTAGGTTGACTTTTTAGCATTAATTTAAAAAACGGAAAATGATTAAAAGTTGAAAGATTAAAAACTGAAAATGGGCCTAAGTAGTTGCTGATGGGCCGAATGGTGATTAAAGATGGGCCGAACAAACCAAATGGCTTCTCATGGAGTTTGAGATTAGGGCAAATAAATCAAATTATTTGATTCAACCTGGGCCGAGCCAAGTCTTTAATCTGGGCCTTACAAATCTTCTATTATTTGAGTAAATGGATTTTATGTATGAATTAAGTAGTGCATTAATTGGCAAAACAATGCCAATTTTAAGTTATATTAAGATAAGATAAGATGATTTGGAAATCTTAAATTCAATATTTATTGATAATAGATAATTAATTATAAATCTAAATTTACATTTGCTTTTTCAAAGTCCCCCTAATCTTTATATATATTAAGATTAAGATTAGATTAGAGGTCCTTCTATAAATTAAATGTGTATTAGGATCACATTTAGTGTATTGGATAAATGTGGGCCTTTTACAAATTAAATGTATATTAGGATCACATTTAGTGTTTTTTGCATCCCCTAAGATTATAGTATACTAGGACCTTAGGGCCCGTGCTACGCACGGGTCATTTTTGTCATTTTTCATATAATTTGTCGTTTTCTTTTGTTTTGTGTTTTCCATTTTGTGTAATCTAATAACTTTATCTCATTACGTTCATGTAATGACATTAAGTTTGTCTTCCTTTGATATTGATCATCTTTTCCCAATCATAAAACAACTCAATTTTTTATTCGTATGTCTAGATTCATGGTGATGGCCGCTCTTATGGGACTGCATGTGTGCATTCATTTCTATATTTATAGAGTGATAGAGGTTATGCTTTGACTTCTGCAAAGAAGGGTCGGAACATAAAAAGAGAAAAGGTTTAAGGCGGTTTTCAGAATGAGAATATTTAATTGTACTAAAGGATATGAAATTAATTACGTGGAGTCTTGGAATTCAAAGAGAGATAAAGTTAAATTTAATTAATTTGACTATTTATCTTCAATAATCAAGTAGAGGGTTAATACAACTTCTATTTTATTTGAGAGTTTTTCGTTTTTCTTTCGCACTTATTTAAAAAATGATCAATAATGAAAATAAGGGTATGTTGAGAAATATGCTTAAAAAACTCAACTTATAAGGATTATGATATGATGTATAGATTCATGGTGATGGACTCTCTTATAGGACTGTATGTCTGTGTTCATTTATTTATTTATAGAGCAATGGAGGTGATGCTTTGACTTGTGCAAAGAAGGGCCGAAACATAGAAAGAGCAAAGGTTCAATGCGGTTTCAGAATAACAAAGGATTTTTATTTAATAGTAATAAAGAATAAGAAGTGAATTATGTGGAGTCTTGAAATTCAAAGGGACGCGAAGCTTAATTTACTTAATTTGACTATTTATCTTTCCTAATTGAGTAGAAAGATAATGCAATTTTCATTTTATGTGAGAGATTTTAGTTTTTCTTTCACACTTATTTCCAAAAAGATGATTAAAGAAAATAAGGGCAACTGGGGAAATTTAAAGAAAACCCATGTTGAGTTTGAGGGCATATTTCTCAAATCGATTTAGATCTAAGAAGAAAATCGAGTTTCTGATGTAGAGGATCCCGTATGTGGGCAACTACAGAGCATACTTCTCAAATCGATTTAGATCTAAGAAGAAAATCGAGTTTCTGATGTAGAGGATCACATATGTGGGCAACTACATAGCATACTTCTCAAAAGAGAGGAAGAGAGGAAGAGAGAGGAGGAGAGGAAGATATTCTTGCACAATGGAGAATGTCTCTATTTATAGGCTAAAGAGGAGGGATTGAGATATTGGGCTAACCAAATTGGGCCGAACAAATTGGACCGAGTAATAGGAATTCTAGAGGTTAAGGGAAATATTCAAAGGTATTAATGATGCCAAGGCTATATTCAAAAGTAAGGGAAATTATAAATGGGTGAAAATGGATCTTCAATGGAGGAATAATGAAAATGCAAATTTACATTTAAGATTCCCCCTAATCTTTATATGTATTAAGATTAGATTAAAGCTAAAATTAGATATACTATTTTTATAAATCAAATCTTATCATGTCTTATTCTTAACCGATTTTCTATTTAACAACATACATTATTCCTAAAATTTCTTATTATAGTGATATTTATTTATGAGATCAGGAAATAAAACATATATATATATATATTAAGTTTATGAATTTTTTCCTTATTTTAATCAATTATAATTTTCTTTTCTGAATCTATTATTGGAACTATTTTTTTGACATCCTTTTTAAAAACACTTTCAGCAAAATAAAATATTTTATATTAATATACTCTTTTCATATTAGACATTGTCAAAATGATCTATATACTATATATTAAAACAAAACTATTTAAAGTTTCATCAAGATTTTTGGTCCTACAATTGCTTATGTGTCCATCCCCTAATTTACCACATTATTATCCCTCCTTTTTTAAAATTCTTTTTTAATTCTTTTTCTTTTTCAATCACCTATATAATAAAGCTACAATTGTAGATATTATTTTTATTAATCAAATCTTATTCTTAACCCATTTTCTATTTTAGAACATATATTATTCCTAGAATCTCTTATTAGAGTGATATTTATAAATAAACTCACACATTTATAAGAATACATTTTTAAGATAATTTATCTTAATTAGTTTAATTAATAAATTTAAATGATTCTTCTAAAAAAATTAATAATTCAAATGTTAAAAAAATGCTTTTATAAATTTCGATTACTTTCAATAATTTATTTATATCAAATATATATAGACATATATTTTAATATATAATGAATACTATTATGAACTACATTTGTTTCCTATGATTCAAACCTCCCATAATTTATATTTTATGTTATATAAAAAATAAATCCAATTTTCGTGGAATCTTTTTTAGAAAAACTTGCAGCAAAATAAAATTTGATCTATAAAGAAAATAATTTGATTTGTGATTCCGATTTGGCATTATAAGAGTTTTGTTTTGTTTCATAGAAGTTAAATTTAGAGTCGGTCATTTTTATATATTATTTGGATTATAGTAGTACTATTCACCATGTATTACTATTTTATCTAATAACTATTTATCATCTCATCAAATCTCACAACTTCAAATATCACATATGATAAACTCTCTTATAAAAAATATTATTTATAATTTATATATTAAAATATTCTCGTTCATGGCACGGGACATATCCTACTATTGTAGTATACTAAACCTAATTATAACACCATGATAGATTTGATAGTATATATTTTGAGTTAACAATGAAATTAAACGAGACAGGAGGATCTTAATTAAACCTCTGTTAATCTGTCAAATGCTCACATACTTATATTAGTTAGTACATTTAGAAGTGAAATTAAAAATAGAATAGGAGCGATCAAGGATATCTAAAAAAAATGAGATCATGCAACTGATAATGACGGATCGAGTAGATGGAGAAGATATTTCGGTAATTGATCATAGCTGGGTAGAAAGTCGAAGCCATTATACATTATCTCCTAGAATTTATTAGCGCATAAAACCGGGGTATTTATGGCGAATAGTACGCTCAATCAACCTTCTCAGCATCAGGTGGAACTCAGCGGCCGGGGCCATGACCGCCAGGCCCACCACCTCTCCCTCCTCCGAACCCCCAATGGCCGCCACTAGATCCTCCAAACCCGCCACCTGGGCCGCCAAATCCTCCTCCAGGGCCACCTCCTCCACCTGGACCGCCAAATCCGCTTTTGCCACCTGGACCATGGTGGTGGTGTCCTCCATATCTACCTCCTCCTCCTGGACCACCCCCATGATGATGTCCGAAACCGCCGCCGGGTCCACCAAATCCTCCACTATTTTTGGGTCCGACCCAGCCACGATAGGTATCCATAAGCTGGATTACCCGAGTAGGTCATACACCACTTTGGGCCAAGGTATAGACACGGCCCAAGATGCATGGGAATCCTAGGAGAGCCCAAACATGAGTAGCTTGTTCCCCAAGCACAACATGAGGGGTCCACATCCTTACAAGCTATATATAGTGCACAAGGGCGTGACAGGTCTCTCTCTGACACCTTTTTTTACCATTTTATAAAAGATCGTACGGTCAAACAACATTGATTCTGACATTTAATAGATTCTTCCCTTTTCGGGTAGGATCTAGGTAGTCGGTTACGATCCCTACACGTGAGATCCAATCACTCTTTCCCTAATCCTCCCCTTTACTCAAATCCTCTTTAAACCCTCACGGATAATCACTGACTTAAGCATCGGAGAGTCAAATCTGGGGTACAATCTACCCGGACTTGGCTTTGCAGGTCTGAAGGCCAGATCCACCAGTTCTATCCGAAGATCCACCACAATCAACATACAAGAGGAATTCCACATCAAGAGATCTACTCAAATAGATATCCTTAGCTCTGTCAACAGAGGTATCTCGTATCTGATTATGCTAAGGTATTAACATTGGCGCCGTTTGTGGGAACTTCTCTCACGAAGCTAAGATCGGAATCAGAAAGAATCATGGTGGTCTTCATCAGTGAAATCACGGACGGTAACGAGGAACGGAGGCGCAACAATCGGGATCTACCTCACAACCCGACAACGGACACCAGCGTGAACGGTCCGCCCCGCGCGTCACCCCACGCACCACCACACGCGCCACTACATGTTCCACCGCACGCGCCGTCACACATGCCATATCTAGGCACGGCTAGCACCTGTACATCAGGTGATGGAGAGTGGCTACCGAACGAGGAGGTGGAGACCTTCAAGGCTTGGAAAAGCGCACAGAGGAAGGGAAAAGCCCCATTGGTGCTCGAAGATCCCCCTTTACTGGCTACAGTGAGCCCTCCGAGGACACAGAGGATGCGATAAGAAATTCCTCGAAGAGAGCCTGAGCCAACTGCACATCTGGAGAATGAGTACAAGGCCTATGAGGCCACCTAGCGGTCGAGTACCCGAGACACGGAGACTAACCCTGACTACTTTCCCCGAGGCCCGGGACGCGATGCCCCGTTTCGTACATGACGGTCACCTTATCCATCGAGACACCCACATTGTGTACCCGAGGTCCCACCGATCTACCCGGCAAGGCCACCTTATCACATGCCCGAGCCACCATCCAAATATTATACTCTACTCATCCGCACACCAACCCATATCAAACCCCGAGCTCTTAATACCAGCTCCTCCCACCCACTCTGCATGGTACAACGACGTTTGTCGACCACATCATAAAAACCATCCCTTAAAAAGAATTGAAGTACCCCGAGCTCAAGGATTACACAGGAGTCGAAGATCCTCGAGAACATATATCTCGTTACCGCTATGCCATGATAGGGAGTGGGGCTTATGATGCCCTAATGTGAAAGGGCTTTCAGAACACTCTAGCCGAACCAACCCTCAGTTGGATGCTATGCTTTCCATCCTTGTGCATTAACTATTTTACCAATCTCGAGGCCCGTTTCCTCCAACACTTCAGCTCTCAACAGAAGCGAACGGTCTCCATACAAGCCGCCATGAACATTCGACAACGAGCAGGCGAGTCACTCGATGCTTTCCTTCAGCATTTTTCGGCTCACGTTATACAGATCCAAGACTTCAGCGGCGACAAGGAAAATATGGCGCTCCTAGCTGGGCTTCGTGATCGTCCCCCCTTCAAGAATTACCTTGGGTGCAAGCAATGGCTCACCTACGAGCAGGCATTATAACGGTCCCATGAGTTCATCTCCTTTGAGGAGCTGAATGGCACCATCAATAACCCAATGACCGACAAAAAAAAGAGCTGAGATGGCAAGGGGTGGAGTAAGAACAAACATCATATCAAGAGAGACCGAAACCGCTCCCCGACTACGGGGACTTATAGGCCGATCATTCGTCGCATACACGCCACGATTCCCTTAGCGTGTAATGGTCAATGAACAGAGGGACAAGTCTCGACAGCCCCGTCCGCCTAGAGAACAGTCCCAGCAGGGTGGAGACTTTCAGCAGTGCCCAAAACATCCCAATGGCAAACATGACGCCCGTGACTGCCAAGTATTAAGGCGGGAAAGAGAACAAGAGGGTAAGTTATGACCACAAACGAGAAAGGTCGGGGTAACCAATGCCGGAACCGGTCTCCCACTGATAACCGTGACACCAACCAGTAATTTTCGGCACCAGACGGCTATGTAGGGACCATTACAGAGAGTCATGTAGATACCCCCCCCAAGCCGATCCGAGATGCGGAACGCCGCCCCACCAACTGGGGTCCCTGTGCTGGCCGTTAACACTACAACACGACGTCCATACCAGCTCTCCTAAACGATTGGCCAAAACATCCATGGACCCGTTGGTCTTCCATGTCCATCTCAGTATCAAGGTGGTCAAGCGTGTCCTAGTCAACACGGGCAGTTCTTCAAATATTTTATACTGGGACGTTTGTCAGAGCTCGACTTAGAGAAAACCAGCCTCCGTCCCACTACTTGCACCTTGGTCGGGTTTGGAGGAGAGCGAGTCAAGGCTTTGGGCATCATAACTTTGGAGATGGTTCTCGGTGAGGAAGAAGGCTTAAAGCGCAAGGAGTCCATTGTCTGCATAGTCGTACCTATTACCTCCTCCTATAATGCTCCCCTAGGATAGACATCTCTGTGTAAGTTTGAAACCGTCATATCAATTTGTCAGTTCTACATCCAGTTCCTCGTAGCTGACAAGGATGGTGTAGTTCATGGTAATGTAACCAAAAGCTAGACATGTTATGTCTCGTCAGAGTGGGGGGGTTCAACAAGCCTTAATGGCCAACCAACTCTTCATGGGCAATCTCGCACCCTAAGACAAAGTTGATCTTGAAGTGCGCGAACCACCTAGGTGCAAAGATGGCAAGCCATTCTTCATCGAGTTTTTGAAATAAGAGGTCACTTTGTATGAAAATCAAGATGAGCGGCTATACATCATAGGACATCGAGCTCCCAATATCGATGATGCCATGAAAGCTTTATCAAAAGGCTCACTGGACATCTTTGCATGGACCCCAAAGACTTGAAGGGCATACCTCCTCAGGTCATGACACATTCTCTAGCCAATGCCCCAGGAGAAAAGCCGAAAAGATAGCACAAACGTAAGCAGGTTGGTGAGAAAAACGAGGCAGCCGGAGACGAATTGGCCAAGTTACTAAAGGCCGGATTCATGGAACCTGTTCAGTACCCAACATGTTTGTCCAACGTGGTCATGGTACCTAAACCGAATGGGAAATGGCGGATGTGTGTCGACTTCACATATCTCGACAAAGCCTGCCCAAAGAACAGTAACCCATTACCCGCTATTGACCAGCTAGTTGATTCTACAACCGAGCATGAAGCCCTGAGTTTCATCGATGCATATTCCGGATACAACCAAGTCCTGATGAACCCGGCCGATTCCAAGCAAACTGCTTTCATCACAGACAAGGGAACCTTTTGTTACAAGGTCATGCCCTTCGGGCTCAAGAATGTTGGGGCCACATTCCATAGGTTAGTGGATCTTATATTCCGTGCCCAACTAGGCAAGACTGTAGAGGCCTATGTCTATGAAATAGTCGTCAAAAGCACGAACCAGAACAATCATGTAGCCGATCTGGCAGAAGTATGCAGCTCCTTCCGGAAGTATGGCATGTGCCTCAACCCAGACAAGTGTTTGTTTGGTGTAACCGAAGGGAAATTCCTTGGTTTTATGATCAGTGCCATAGGAATTGACGTTAACCCTGACAAAGTGAAGGCGGCTATTGAGGTCTCTCCACCACGTAGCATAAATGAATTGCAACGGCTATTGGGTTGGGTAAGCTATCTAAGACGTTTCTGGGCAAGACTAGCCGAGCGCAACTTACCATTCTTTGACATCCTCCTAAACTCAAAATTTTTTACGTGGACTCTAGAGTGTGCCACCACGTTCGAGGAGTTAAAGACGCATTTGGCCACGCTACCAACCCTAGACGCACCTGTGGCCGACGAGGAGTTACAGATCTATCTAGCCACCAACACCAGGGCCGTCAGCATCGTACTCGTTCGAGAAGATAATATTCCCGTCTACTTGACAGGACGGTGTCGTCGGGTGATCCTGGTCAAATAAATCCCTTATACTCCTCCACATAAGTAGAGTGGTAAGTCGGGGTCGAATCCACGAGGAACCAAGAGTATTCACTTCTTTAAGTATTAAAATGACTAACTAGTGAAAAGTAATTGCTTGGGGGATTTGTGAAACTGATTTTGTTGTTGTATAAATTGGGAAAACACTTTGTATGGTTGGTTGTAACCTTCTAGTCTAATTCAATGATCCTAGGTTCTTATATTCGGATTCTAATATCTATTCTAACTCCTTTATGTCTTCCAATTGCCCTAAACCATGTACTAATGTCGCTGATTAGGTCAACTAGCCCTAACAACGTCTTGTCTACCAATCTAGCCTTGAAACTATCAAGACTAGATCCTAGACATCATTAAGATCATGGATAAATAGGAAGGTGCACTGCCCTTGGCACTAACACCTCAATAATCTCCCTCTCCTACGAGTCTAACTAGTACAAGTAGAGATTCGTACTACTAAGCAGGCAGGGTTCTCCAAATCGGATAAACCAAGCCCTAGCAATATCAAATCGAACTAACAACCTAGGTGATCAATCTATGAAGTTCATTCAATTCAATTATCAACACACGCAAGAGATTAAAGCAATAAAGACATAATATATGAAGAACCAAAGATAACAAACCTCACATTGAATTAGCCCAGAGGCGCGAACCAACCACACAAAGTCAAAGGAGATTACTCCTGCCTCATTGCTAAAACCCTAATGAATTATGAAATTAAGTGTTTTTAGGAAGAGGCAAAGCTGTGCCTATATATAATGAATTGAGTGGCTAACCCTAAATGAAAATCCTAAAATATGTTTAGAAAAGTCCAAGTCCAAATTACACTTAAACCCTAGGTTAAAACCCACTTAAACATTCGGAAGAGGGGTTTCTCGCGACGCATCAGCGGAAGGGGCGCGATCGTGTCTAATTTAGGCGTGATCGCGTCGCCTTCAGAAGTATGGGCGCGATCGCGCATTGCCCGGCGTGATCGCGTCGCTATCGAATTCGCCCTAGATCGTTGCGCGAGCTGGGCTCGAGCGCGGCCGGAGCCAAAGGCCTTCTTTGCCTCCTCCTTCAATTGTGTTTTGCTCCTTAGCTCCCGCGTCTTCTCCCTTATGCTCGTAATCCTCTCGATTGTAATCTTTGCTCTTCAAAGTCCGGACTATAGCATTATGCTCCGATTGTGGCCTATTACGCCCATGGTTGATGTTAATTCCCACTCCTTATGGTGTACGAGAGGCCGCCAATCATACCCCCACACTTGAACTATTTCTCGTCCTTGAGCAAACTGTAGCTGACTCTTGACGGGCTTAGCGAGTGCGGTGGTACGATCCGAGTGGTTATCGACCAACTTCTTGGTTTTTGTTACATAGTATCAAACAACAACGGGCGTAGATTCCGACTCCAACAAAACTTCAAAGTAATGCATTTAAACTTAGATAGACACTAACAATGGTACCTAGTATCCACCAATATTCAAACAATGTTAACCCCTACGTAGATGCAATCACCTAAATCTCCAAAATATAGCGAAAAGATCTCTATTCAAGTGACACATTAATGCGAATAACAAAAGATTAAACAAATGACTGCGGCTTTTCCTAACATGCTTCCTACTTTTGATAATTCTGCACAAGTTCCAATATTGTTTGAAAAACAACCATCAACCATGCTTCGCTCAAGTAACACCAAATGCATTTTTCTTTCCTCCCTTTTAGCCTAGTACACTTTTTCTTCTACACCTTTACATTTAGAGTGTAGGATCCGTCCATTTTTTGGTCTAGACAATTTTATTACCTTTTTTTTTCTAGGTAGGCTCTTTGTTCAATAGATCGTGGAGGATCGATCCCTCGGTGGTATTTCAACTTTGGGCATCGCGTGCTCTTCCGATTTTCTTTTGCTAGGAGCTTTTCTACCTTTATACTTTTTGTTTTTCTTTTTCATGCAAAAGGACGGGAACAATTTATTATGACATAAAGTGAAACAAAAGAAACGGTGGTTATTATGCAATCTTTAATAAGGTTAATCACAATCCATATGCTCAAGCCTAAGTCCATACTTAACTCATCATATCCTCACCATATACACTCGATATATCAACGTCTAAGGTATAGTAAGAAAATTTAAGGATCATGCATCTTTGTAAAAGCTTCACAACGTCCCAAACAAAGGGGAGAAACTACGGATACCGACTCTAAAATTCAAAATGCAATAACAAAGGGGAAAACTGACTAATGCAGGGATATGCGAGGCTAATCCCCTCCCCCACACTTAAACTACACAATGTCCTCATTGTGAAACAAGGACACATATAATGTAAGTGGGAAAAAGAAAAAAATTACCTCTTCGCCGGGTTCCCTCCCTGTCAGCGCCTTTGTTTAACGTCATTGGCTCAACGTACCTCTCTCTCATCCTGCCTCGACCAATCTCTTGCCCAACTCACTCTTCCTTATCCAGTATTGTTTTATTCCTTTTTTCTCAGCATGTTGCCTATCGTATCCCTTCTTCTTCACCACATAATGCCCTGTGGTAACTCAGATGTTAACTTGGGTACCTGAAATATTGGTGGAAGAAATAGAGGGATTCCCCTTTTAATGTTAGCATCGGGGAACCATCGAACAATGCTTTCTCTAGCCTATCCTTATCCCTTTCAGGATCCACTAAATTAATTGCGAAAACACTCACAGCTTCATCTTCAGACTCCTCATCACTACCTATGTCAAAACTTACTACATCCCCATCAAACTCCAGCGATAAAGCCCCTCTCCTTATGTCTACCTTAGTGCTTGTTGTTCTCATAAATGGCCTCCCTAACAGTATAGGTACACCATCTCTATCATTTTCCGTGTCCAACACATAAAAGCCCACAGGGAAGAAAAGGCTATCTACTTTCACCAGCATATTTTCTACAACTCTCCTAGGTCTCACAGTCGACCCGTCATCTAGTTGGACCAAAATATTAGTTTCATTTAGGGGTCCAAGTCCTAATTGCTGGCATAGAGAGTATGGGAAGACATTTATAGCGGCCCCTAGATCTAGCATAGAACGGTCAAAATTGGTGTTGCCAATTTGGCAAGGGACAATGACCATACCCGGATCGTTGAACTTGCGAGGCATTCGTTGTTGGTAGATAGCGGACACTCTTTCTCCTGCCGCTACTCTAATGTTCTCCTTCTTTCTCTGTCTTCTTTTCACCGTGCAAAGCTCCTTGAGGAACTTTGCATATCGAGGTATACTCTGCACTAGCTTGAGTAGGGGGATATTCACGGCACATTTATCAAGATTTCGAATAGTTCTTTATCGTCTGCCAGTTTCCGATATCCTTTAGTCCTTCCGGGAATGGGGCTGGTGGCTTTTCTGAACCGAGTGGAGCAAAGTTTGGGCGAATGTAGTTGCTCTGGCGGAGCTTGAAGTCGCCTCTCGGATCATCTAGTTCTTCCTCCTCCGTCGGGCTTCCTTTCTCCTCTTTCTCCTTCTCATCCTCTTCGTCTTCTGCAGACCGCAGGGCGCGATCGCGTTCGGACAGGCACGATCGCACCTCCATCTTAGTAGCTATAGCATGGTCGCGCTCAGTCGGGCACGATCGCTTCTGACTTTCGGAAACTTGATCCGTCAGCGCGTGGTCACGCACCAAGATGGCGCGGTCACGCTCTCCTCCAGAATGGGGGACACGATCGCGCTTTTTAGGGCGTGATCGCGCTTCGGCTTCTGTAAGGAGCCCGCAATTGCGCAAATTAATGTGCGGGCGCGCCTCTGCCGGGTCTTGTACTTCCTATTCTTCTTGTGTTGACTTATTCTCGATGTTCTTACCACTTCTCAGCGCCGTTGCGCTAACATTCTTCAAGTTTTGACTCGTTCTTGCCACGTTCTGGGTTGGGTTCACTACCGTTTGAGTCGGTAACGAATTGGAGTTGTTTTATGCTAGCGTCAAAACGGTTGCTCTAACTGCCCCATTTGAAACTCTAGATTCTTTAGCCTTGAGTCGTTTTTTTGGATAGTTGAAGCGAGTGTGGCGACTGTTCTTGCCAAATCATTAATCATCTCCATCGCTGGAGCTCCTTGATTCTGTTACCGCTGTTCACGAGGTCTACACCTCTGCTGGTCCTGTTGGTATCGCGGTTGAAAGTTCTGTTGATTCTCCCATGGCCGATGAGGTCCAAAACCTCATATTGCGTTCACCTCCGCGACTGTATCCTCTCTAAGACCGGGGCATGCCTCCGAATGATGACCAGTACTTGCATAAATACTGCAGACTTGCGCGGGGCGCTACTCTCCTGTAGGTACCATCTTTGCCAGCATCTTTTTGATTTCGGCTATCTCCATAGCCAAGCTTGTCTCTTCTACGCTCGAGTTCATGGCATTGACAGTCCTTGTGGTGTATGTCCTTCGAAAGCTCCTCGTGCTCTCGGCCATATCTTTCAACTTACACATCACATCCTCCGGGGTCATATTCAAAACACTTCCTCCACATGATGCGTCTACAATTCTTTTCTCCGTAGGTAGCAGCCCTTGAGTAAGAAATAACACCAGGTCCTGCTGTTCATAGCCATGGAAAGGGCAACTAGCGCGCACCCCTTTAAACCTCTCCAAGTAGTCGTATAGCGACTCTCCTTCCTTTTATTCCACATGCGCGATCTCCCTTTTCATTGTATTCACCTTTTTCACCGGAACCGGTTGAGAAATTCGTGGTACAGCTTCTCCCAACTATCAATAGTGCTAGTAGGGAGGTGGTAGTACCATGATCTCACCGTATTCTTCAAGTTGAAACCAAACGCCCTCATTTTGATTTTCTCCTCCAACACATTGCCTAGCTTCATCGTCATACAAATGTCGTGGAACTGGTTGAGATGCATAAAAGGGTCCTCTCTGGGCATCCCATGGAAGGTGGGGAGCAAGTTGATCACTCCGGATTTGAGTTCGAAGGTCACCCCTGGTCCAAGTGGTGGTAGGATCACTGCTTGAGGCTGATGCGTCAAGTTCGGAGTCGTGCGTTCCCGCAACGTCCTGTATCCAAGGGCATTGTTCATTCGCGCAGAAGCTTCAAGGAATTGAGTCATGAATGCTTGATTGGCCTCCAGGTTTTTCGGTATTTGTACCCGTACCTCATCGTTGACGGGAAGGCCTCCCTGCTGCATCGTTTCAGTGGCTCTCTCTCTTAATCTTTGTCTAACAATACGTTCGATTTTTGGAATAAGCTCAGAAAGAAAAGGATTAGTAGCGCGGGTGCTGACCATGCACTAGTCAGACTCGCAGTTAATCAAGCTAATACCATAACAAATGAAAATTGGTTCCCCGGCAACGGCGCCAATTGACAAGACGGTGTCGTCGGGTGATCATGGTCAAATAAATCCCTTATACTCCTCCACATAAGTAGAGTGGTAAGTCGGGGTCAAATCCACGAGGAACCAAGAGTATTCACTTCTTCAAGTATTAAACTCACTAACTAGTGAAAAGTAATTGTTTGGGGGATTTGTGAAACTGATTTTTTTGTTGTCTAAATTGGGAAAACACTTTGTATGGTTGGTTGTAACCTTCTAGTCTAGTTCAATGATTCTAGGTTCTTCTATTCGGGTTTTAATCTCTATTGTAACTCCTTTATGTCGTCTAATTTCCCTAAACCATGTACTAATGTTGCTGATTAGGTCAACTAGCCCTAACAACGTCTTGTCTACCAATCTAGCCTTGAAACTATCAAGACTAGATCCTAGAAAACATTAAGATCATGGATAAATAGGAAGGTGCACTGCCCTTGGCACCAACACCTCAATAATCTCTGTTAGTTGAGCTATAATAGTCTTATTAAAGCTTAATCTATTTCTCTTTGTTTTGATGATAACAAACTAATATGTTTAATCTCTTAGTGTTTTTAAGCTTTCTAGGTTATTGTAATATCTACTGGCATGCGCTTAAGTCACTTAGAGATGCGCTTCGACTGATCACAGTCGCGCTTAACACCAAGAGAAGAAAGCAAGTTTCGCAAGCGGTATTTAATAATCCCATTCAAGTCCAGAAGTGAGTATAGGCGAGCTTCTAAGGCATAGAAGATGCGCTTGAATGAAGCGGAAGAAGTGTTGATCACGAGGTTCCACCGTAGCACAAGGTGTACGCTGTCGTAGAAGAGAACTACCGAAATGCAAGGGAAGGCTGGTGAGCGGGAGAATTCAAGTTGAGTACACAAGAGGTGTGAGAAGAACTTGAAGACTTTCAGACGCAATACCCAGGGATCGCCAGCGTGGAAATAGTTAGTTAGCGCAGGCACACGGATTGCTGAGGTGGCGTGCATCAACAATTGGAAGAACAAAACCAAGTTAATCTGAGCGGTTGATTACTTCTAGAGAATTGATCAAGGCGCACGGATTGATGAGGTGGCATTATGCTTACTCTTTGTTTGTTACACGAATTTAAGTTAGAGTAGTAGCTTAATGTTTGTGTATAAATAGTGGACTGTTGCATTCACTCAATGTATTACAAAGCGAGGAATTCAGAGAGAACCTAGGAGAGCATAAGTGTTTACTCAGTTGTAATCAAGAGAGGTGAAGTGCCATGGTTCTAGAGAGCTGAACTCAAGTATTGTAAAGAGAGAGTTTACGAGTGAGCTTCAAAGTGTTGAAGCGAGAGATTGTAACCTTCTTCTAATCAATACATTGTAATGGTGAGTTTTATCCCGAGTCAATTAGTGGCTTAGGGTTCTAACCGTTTGGAAAACTCTTTGTGTGCAAATCTAGTGCGCTTTAAACACTTAAAGCGCACTCTTATTATTGTCTACCTTTTCCGTGTTCAAGAACTTTAGTAAACCAATTACTAACTGTCTTACACTGGTCAAACGCATCTCCAAGTAGTAAAGCGCAATTTGATACTTGCGAAGCGCATCTAAGACTTAATGAACCTTATAAGACAATGAACAATAGTGGCTTAAGAAACGCGAACTTACAATTGTTATCAGAGCAACAGGTTTGCCTATTTTTGCACTAATCCTTTTTGCAGATCATAAGGATTTTGAAGAGTAAGAACATGTCGAAATTCAACCTCGGAATCTCTCTCACGAAGCCCCATGTGCTCATTGAAGGTGAATTGGAGTAGTGGCTAACGATGACAAGAAATTACATCCAGCAAACGGATTATCAGTGCTGGAAAATCATCGACAAGGGAGATGAGATAATTTCTGAGAAAGATGACTCCAAATGGGAAGCCATGGAGTACCAACTAATGGAGAAGAATGCCAAAGCACGTCAGCTCATCCTAAATGCGCTTTCCCGTAAAGACATTGATAAGGTAATGTCCCTTCCTACTGCTAAGGAGATGTGGACAACCATCATCAACATGCACTCAGGTAGTGAAGATATGAAGGACAACAGGTTATTTGAGCTCAACCGTGAATTTTGCTCCATTAAAATGGGAGAAAATGAGCTTATATCTGACTATCATTCTCGATGTCAAATTCTTTATGACAAAATGCTATCCGCTGGAATGGAAAAGAAGGCTTGGGAGTACTCTATGGCGTTCATCCATGGGGTGAACTTCAAGTACGCAACTCTCAAGCAGATTCTTCTCCAATCAAAAGCTACTCGAGAATTGCCTATTTCTGTGCTTGCAGGAAAGTTCAAGGTACAAGAAATCAAGAACAATGAAGAGAAAATCTCAAAACGTGAAACCAAGGGCATGGCGCTCAAGCTCTCACGCGTCCTCCAGAAACTAGAGAATGATGACGAAGGAGATGATGATGATGATAGAGATGTCGCCATGATGACCAAGGTTGTGAAGAAATTCTTTAAGAGACAAGGTGGAGTCAAGCAGCGCGATCCTACCACCAAGCAGCGCAATGTCCGAGACTTTACATGCTTTAACTGCAACGAGAAAGGACATTTAGCCAAGGCGTGTCCTCATGCCAAGGTAAATCCAAGCGCAAGCTCCAGCTCCAAGCAGCCCCCTAAACAAGCCTTTCTTACTCTTTGGGGAGAGTTAGACGAAGATTCTGAAGATGGAGCGCAAATAGATGTTTGCTTAATGGCTGGTGAAGGATCTGATTCAGACTCTGGTCCTGAAATCGAGGTAGCAACTCTTAATCTTGACATTCTAACTAAGCGCAACCTCATTTGCCTCTTATGAGAATTAATGGTTGAACATAAGTCTCTAGCTACTGAAGCTAGAGAATAGTTGGTTAAACTAAATTCTAAAAAAGAAGTAATAGTTGAGCTTTCCAAACGTTTGCATGACAGGCCCAAACTTCTCTCTAAATCTTGTGAGCGCTGTCATGGAAATGGATTGGAAAGAAACTCTGACTCAACTAAGGACGTAAAGCTTGATCAAGTAATTACCAAGCTAGACGACCTGACTAAACTAGTAGAGGCAAGGACTGTTTCTCAAACAGTTTTTGTTAAAGCTAGACCTGGACTGGGCTATGACCCCCAGGAGTCTTCTTCTTCTACCAGCTTTCCTCAAACAAGTGACTACACTGAAAAGCTTAAGTCACTTGAACAAGAGTTGACTGCCTACAAGAGTGAAAACTCTCATTTGAAAAGCAGAATCAATGTCCTTGAGGAACAACCATCCGAAACCAAAGAGTGGTTTCATGGGGAAAAAGCGCATCAGTTGTATAAAAAACAAGCACGCACCCCAGCTCAGCCTATGAAACTTGAAAAGAAAGCACCATTTAGACCATGAAAAGGGAAGTATGGTTACGTGAGAGGTAACCATTACTACACTTTTTGTGGTAAAAATGGACACGATATGCATGAGTGTGAGGAACTAAAAAGCCTAAAAAATAAGCCCTATAAGCCAATAGCTAAATCTGAGGGCAAGCGCACACGTTGTCGACATTCACCTGTCGAGAACGATGGTGCTTCATCACGCAGAGGTGCGCTTCGTGAAGCGAGACCTCATCTAGTGCTAGATTTGAACGATCCTAGCTATTATGAGCCAGTCCAAAAGACCAGCTCAGCCATAGTTATGTCTAATATTCCCTCGAAGCGCAAGCTTCGTTGGGAGATCAAAGCTTGATTTCTTCTCTTGCAGGTTGGAATGAAGAGTAGGTAGTATATCGACAGCGGATGTTCGTGTCACATGACGGGCAATCCAACATTACTACTCTCATTTCAAGCTAAGGAGGGAGGAAGCGTCTCCTTCGGTGACAAAAAACAAGGAAGAATCAAAGCTCGAGGCAGCGCACCATCTTAACAAATCAATCCAGATCAAATATGTGAACTTAGTAGAAAGCCTCAAATACAATCTTCTCAGTGTAGCCCAGTTGTGTGACCAAGGGGGAAACATCATCACAAGTGAATGTGTAGTGGTCAGCCCTGATCAAGAGATACTTCTAAAGGGTAAGCGCATTGATAATACTTATTTGTTTGATCACTCCTTCTCCCCCAAGAGCAACCTATGTCTGGCTACACTCGAAGAAACAACCAGTCTTTGGCACAAGAGAATAGGACACGCTAGTCTACATCTACTCAACAAGCTTCAGCCCAAAGACCTGGTTCGTGGTCTTCCTCGCATCAAGGTGGAATCCATGACTTCATGCTCAGATTGCTCCAAGGCCAAAGCGACAAGAAGCTCCTTTCCATCTATTAAGGTAGTGCAAACCAAGGATCCTCTAGAGCTTCTCTACATGGACTTATGTGGACCACTACGTACTCAGAGTAAGAGAGGTAATCGCTACATTTTCGTTATAGTTTATGACTATTCTCGCTACACATGGACTCTCTTCTTAAAAGACAAGAGCTAAACCTTTGCAACGTTTCGTACTCATGCGATTTTCTTAGAAAAGAGTTTCGGGCTCCCCATTTGTTCAATTCGTTCTGACAATGGAACTGAATTCAAGAATGGAGAGTTCTTAGCATTTTGTGATGAAAGGGGTATAGATCATAATTTTTCTATTCCTAGACCCCTGAGCAAAATGGAGTTGTTGAGCGCAAGAATAGGACTCTACAAGAGATGGCACGAACAATGTTACTCTCTAATGGTGTCGCTTCATACTATTGGGCACAAGCTATGAGCATAGCGTGTTATATTACTAACCGAGCCTTGTTAAGGCCTATCCTAGAGAAAACCCCATATGAGTTGCTCAAAGGACGTACACCGAATATCTCTCACTTACGAGTGTTTGGTTGCAAGTGTTACGTCAATAACAATGGGAAGGATCTCTTGGGTAAATTTGATGCTAGGAACGACGATGCTATCTTTCTAGGTTATGCTCCAGCTAACAAGGGGTATAGAGTGCTCAACCTGAGGACTCAGAGGGAAGAAGATAGTATCCATGTGAAATTTGATGAAGGGCAACTTGATAGCACTGAAGAAATGAATGACGACCCATTTGATAGCCCTGATCTACCTCCAGCTTCTCCACACATTCCTCAAGCGCCACCTTCTACGACTTCCACATGTATAGAAAGTGATGATGACGATTGTGGTGGTTGCGCTTCTCAACCTTTGACTCAAGAAGAAGGCAATCCAAGTGATGAAGCTATTCCAGAGGACAACACTCAGAATATAGATCAAGGAAGTGGTTCATTCAACAATGATCAAGCTACACCTTCATCATCTCGCTCAGGTCAGGTAACACCCTCAGTTACTTCAGCTGGACCTTCTAGCTCTCAAGCGGGACCTAGCTGCAGTCAAGCGCAACCTGAGAGTCCTCAAACGGGACCATGTGACCAATCTGGTGGAACTGAAAGCTTGTCCAAGACTACAACGATGAAGCTACCAGATAATACTGAGGTCATAGTGCGGGATTACCAACAAATGAAGTCCCATCCAGTTTCAGCGATCATATCATAGTTCGAAAAAGGTACCCAAACTCGCTCTAACGTACTTAACTTGCTTGCTTGTAGTGCTTTTGGGTCTTTTGAGGAACCAAAGAACATACAAGTCGCGCTTCAAGATCCAGACTGGATAATTGCTATGCAAGAAGAGTTAGAAGAGTTCAAGCGCAACCAGGTATGGCATCTAGCACCCCCGGCCAGGTGATAGAAGCATTATTGGTATGCGCTAGGTATTCAGGAACAAACTGGATGATAGTGGAGCAGTGGTTCGTAACAAAGCTCGACTTGTTGCACAAGGATACAATCAACAAGAAGGCATTGATTATGATGAAACATACGCACCAGTTGCTCGACTAGAGGCAATTCGCTTGTTGATAGCTTTCGCCGCACACAGAGGATTTAAGCTGTTTCAAATAGATGTGAAGACCGCTTTCCTCAATGGTGATTTGAACGAGGAGGTGCACGTCAAACAACCACCAGGATTTGAAGATACAGCTTATCCTGATCATGTGTACTTCCTAGACAAGGCGCTTTATGGTCTTAAGCAAGCCCATTGCGCTTAGTATGACTGTCTATCGATATCTCCTTGCTAATGGCTACAAAAGAGGATTGGTGCACAAGACCCTCTTCATCAGGGAAGCAAAGGGCGATATCCTTATTGTCCAATTAATGTTGATGATATTATTTTTGGTTCTACTAACTTGCAGCTTGTTGAAAATTTTAAGAATACCATGAGCCTCAAGTTCAGCATGAGCATGATTGGTGAGCTCAAGTACTTCCTTGGGCTTCAAGTGAACCAGTTGGAAAATGGCATTGAAATACATCAACAGAAATACATCAAAGAGCTCCTAAAGAAGTATCAAATGGAAGGAAGCAAACCATGTCCTACACCCATCTCAACCACTACAAAACTAGATAAAGATCTTATGGCTGAGAAGGTAGATCAAACTATGTATAGAGGTATGGTTGGCTCCCTTATGTATTTAACTGCTTCAAGACCTGACATTGTATTTGTCGTTAGTGCTTGTGCTCGCTCTCAGTCAGACCCTCGCGCTTCTCACCTTACTCACGTAAAGCGCATACTTAGGTATCTTAAGGGGTCTGACGACTTATGTCTTTGGTACTCCAAAGGAGGCGGTCTTTCTCTTGTTGGCTACACCGATGCAGATTATGCAGGTTATTTAGCAGACCATAAGAGCACAAGTGGGATGGCACAGTTCCTTGGACCATGTCTTGTATCGTGGGGATCCAAGAAGAAGAATTGTATTGCTTTCAACGACAGAAGCAGAGTACACAGCCGCAGCGCAATGTTGTGCTCAAGTACTGTGGATAAAGCAACAGCTCGTTGTCTTATGTTTGTTCATTAAAATGAATTAGTACTGAAGTTGTCTTACTTGCTTAGCTCGATTTGATATAATCTCAGTCAATGCATGCTCTTCTTTGCCAAAAACTTGACAATGGTGATCGTCTTCTACCCATATTACATGCCTAAGAAATGATCCATTGCATAGGTGTCCTTAGCCTGACTAGATGTAACGCTTCTCTCGTCCTTTATTGAACTCCACATTAGAGAAGTATTCATTTGGTGACATAAAGCTCAATTACCATATTACATGTATATGCACATACGTCCACATCAACTTGAGTGATTGAATGCTCTAATGTCCCCTATATGAAATGTGCATCTTCCTGTTCATGAATTTCTTTACATTGTTGTTTGAGAATTGAACTGGACATCACACTCTTACATCTATTTGCCTTAGTCAGTTTTTGAGCTTCTTCAGAATATTCATCCAGATGAGAGTTTGGTTGAGCTTCGTCTTCTAGCGCATTTTTATGTTGAGGTTTGTTGCGCTTTGAAGCGCGTCTAGTTGGATTTGCTTCGGACTTGGGTTTCCTTAATTAACAAGTAACGACTAGCTGTCACCACCCATTATCTCTTGATGTAACGGCTAGATTTTAAACGGCTACTTTCTGATTCAAACGGCTACATTTCCGACCGTTGGGTGCCTAGCGCGTCACATCAGGGTTCCCATTGGACCGTTGGACTTCGTCTTCTGCCGCTGATTTTGATTGTGTATTTGAACGGTTGAGAGTGGGGGAACGCGTTCTTATAAATACCAGGTATTAGCTCCTCCACTATTTACCTTATTTCCTACCTCTTTCCTCTATCTCTCTCTCAAACTCCATTCACCCTTCATCTTCCCCTTCACTCCGAGTTCAACAATGGAGAATGTTAACCTTGCTGAGCTTGATCTGGCTACCCGTGCCCAAGTTGAGCTGCTTATCAAATCCAAATCCTCTACATCTGGTCCATCCTCCTCTACACAAGCTTCTCAAGATAACCCTCCCCAAACACAACCCATAGACACAGTTCACATCACTGAAAGCCCCAGCCCAAGCCCCACTAAAAATCCTACTAGCCCTATAGCTCCATTATTCTCTCATGAGCCAAAGGTCAACCTTTCACTCACAACAGAAGATCTGGAACTGGTTGGTTATGACGTCGAAAAAGAGCTTGGTCTGCCAGCTGCTGAGACCTCTACCCATGCCATGTCTCATTCTACTCCAGCAAAAGGTAAAGGAGTGTTTGAAATTGAAACTCCTTCGCGTCGAGGTGATCAGACTCGACCAGGTATTCTGTCTCTTACATCTCCTCAATAGCTACTCGCTTCGATTCCATCTGACTCGGATGACGAGGCCGACTATCTTATTCAAGCTCGTTTGGGTCACACCTCTCCATTACCTCTCCAAACTCATAAAGGTGATCGCCAAAGTGATGTTTAGCGCCGCAAAGGTCGAAAGCGCAAGGCCCCACTTCCTCCTCCAACCCCTGAGCCTGAGGATATTGAGTCGTCTGATGATTCTGAGCACGAATCACCACCAGCGGAGCCGCAAGAGCAGGAAGCGCAAGGAACTTCTACTCGCTCTAAACGTGCCAAAGTTATCGGCTTCATGACTTTCCTCCTATTTCGTCAGGTATTTCTAAGCGTGCTTTCTTAGTCCCTGAAATTGTGACTCCAGATATCCTTTCAGAGCTCAAAGAGTCTTCGCACATTGCGTGCTTCGCTACTTGGCTCAGTTTTCAAGGTTGGGACAAATTGGAAACGAAACCAGCTCGATGCAATGATGCTATGGTGTATCAATTTTATGCGACAATGGAGTATCCAGTTGCTAATCCGGAGTATAGCCAATTATGGTTTTCTTGGCGAGGTAATTCAAAGGAGTCGTTCTTAGTGAAAGATTTGGCAAAGGCAATTGGCTTGACCGGGAAGTCCAATGGGTTCGGCCGTCTCTACAAAAAGAACTGGTCGGCCAGTGCAAAACAGATTAAGGAGGTTGTCTTTGGCCCTAACGTACCCAAGGGTGCACTTATGGTGGATATGCTCAAACCAAGTCGAAGGCTTTTGCATCACTTCATCATTACCAATATCACGCCGAGGGACTATGACCGAGACAAGGTAACCATCTCCGACTGCTGTATTATGGCAAATGTTATTTCGAACCAGGTGATTAACACTGCCCAGATTATGATGAGTCACCTAGTTCTTTGCCGAGCAGCTACCTCTGGCCCTTTGCCATTCCCTCATATTGTGTGTAAGATGCTCCAAGATGATGGCCTCTATGACAACTCTCTCTCAGACTATGCCTGCTCTACCTTTCTTACTTCTGATGTGATTTGTGCAATCCTGCTTCCTCGAGTTAAAGGTACACACCCCTCTTCTTTGCGCTCCGAGCTCAGTCCTTGCGCTCACCCTTCTTCTTCTCGCTCTACAGACTTTTCAAGTGTTGTTGCAACTCTTGAAGCGCATCATGCAAAGGTCGAGACACTACTGGGTGCAATGGTTGAGTAGATGACACAGATGATTCAGATGGTTAAGGAGAAGTTTGATGCTGAGAAAGGCGGTAGTTGATAAAGTGTTGTGATGGTTGCGCTTTCAAAGCGCTTTTGCTGACTTCTTATTCTCTCTCTGCTTTGTTTAATGTTTTTGTGAACTAGCTTGTTAGGTTATCTATCCTCTTTTGTGGTAGTGACTTATAATGATCAATGAAGTATGCGTTTGATTTTTATATCTCTGAGAGCTTTGCTGACTTGACTCTTCTCTACTTAAGTTTCTTATTGTTCGCCATTTTGCATTGTTTGACTTATTAGCTAGCAAGCGCACCCTCCTATCTTTCTTACCGTATGACTATGCTTTTGATTTTTCCGATGATGTCAAAAGGGGGAAGAAAACAGGTACATCCTTCTTTGTTTAATGGGAAAGTATGAGATCGTGCTTGAACTTAGGGGGAATTTGAAAACTGTGTTGGTTAAGTACTTGGTAAGGTACTTCGATCTAATTCCAAATCTGAATACTTGATTAACTTGTGTTTATTGTCTCCATTTTAATCATTAATGAAAGCATTCTTGAGCTTACCTGTTCACAGTTTGTCATCATCAAAAGGGGAAAATTGTTAGTTGAGCTTTCATAGTCTTATTAAAGCTTAATCTATTTCTCTTTGTTTTGATGATAACAAACTAATATGTTTAATCTCTTAGTGTTTTTAAGCTTTCCAGGTTATTGTAATATCTACTGGCATGCGCTTAAGTCACTTAGAGATGCGCTTCGACTGATCACAATCGTGCTTAACACCAAGCGAAGAAAGCAAGTTTCGCAAGCGGTGTTTAATAATCCCATTCAATTTAGAAGTGAGTATAGGCGAGCTTCTAAGGCATAGAAGATGCGCTTGAATGAAGCGGAAGAAGTGTTGATCACGAGGTTCCACCGTAGCACAAGGTGTACGCTGTCGCAAAAGAGAACTACCGAAATGCAAGGGATGGCTGGTGAGCGGGAGAATTCAAGTTGAGTACACAAGAGGTGTTAGAAGAACTTGAAGACTTTGGACGCAATACCCAGGGATCGCCAGCGTGGAAATAGTCAGTTAGCGCAGGCACACGGATTGCTGAGGTGGCGTGCATCAACAATTGGGAGAACAAAACCAAGTTAATCTGAGCGGTTGATTACTTCTGGAGAATTGATCAAGGCGCACGGATTGATGGGGTGGCATTATGCTTAGTCTTTGTTTGTTACACGAAATTAAGTTAGACTAGTAGCTTAAGGTTTGTGTATAAATAGTGGACTGTTGCATTCACTCTAGGTATTACAAAGTGAGGAATTCAGAGAGAAGCTAGGAGAGCTTAAGTGTTTACTCAGTTGTAATCAAGAGAGGTGAAGTGTCATTGTTCTAGAGAGTTGAACTCAATTATTGTAAAGAGATAGTTTACGAGTGAGCTTCAAAGTGTTGAAGCGAGAGATTGTAACCTTCTTCTAATCAATACATTGTAGTGGTGAGTTTTATCCCGAGTCAATTAGTGGCTTGGGGTTCTCGCCGTTTGAAAAACTCTTTGTGTGCAAATCTAGTGCTCTTTAAACACTTAAAGCGCGCTCTTATTGTTGTCAGACCTTTTCCGCGTTCAAGGACTTTATTAAACCAATTACTAACTGTCTTACACTGGTCAAGCGCATTTCCAAGTATTAAAGCGCAATTCGATACTTGAGAAGCGCATCTAAGACTTAATGAACCTTAGAAGACGTTGAACAATAGTGAATTAAGAAACACGAACTTACAATCTTCCTATCCTACGAGTCAAACTAGTACAAGTAGAGAATCGTACTACTAAGCAGGCAGGGTTCTCCAAATCGGATGAACCAAGCCCTAAAAATATTAAATCGAACTAACAACCTAGGTGATCAATCTATGAAGTTCATTCAATTCGATTATCAATAAGCTCAAGATATCAAAGGAATAGAGACATAATATATGATGAACTAAAGATAACAAACCTCACATTGAACTCGCCCAGAGGCGTGAATGAACCACACAAAGTTAAAGGAGATTACTCCTGCCTCATTTCTAAAACCATAATGAATTCTGAATTAATAATGAAGTGTGTTTAGGGAGAGGCAAAGCTCTCCCTATTTATAATGAATTGAGTGCTAACCCTAAATGATAACCCTAAAATGTGTTTAGAAAAGGCCTAACCCGGATTACACTTAAACCCTAGGTTAAAACCCACTTAAACATTCGGAAGAGGGATTTCTCGCGGCGCATCAGCGGCTGGGGCGCGATCCCGCCTAATTTAGGCGCGATCACGTCTCCTTCAGAAGCATGGGCACGACCGCGTAGCTGTGGAATTCGCCCCAACTCGTTGCGCAAGCTGGGCGCAAGCGCGCCGGGGCCAGAAGCCTTCTTTTCCTCCTCCTTCACTTATGTTTTGCTCCTTAGCTCCCGCGTCTTCTCCCTTATGCTCGTAATCCTCTTGATTGTACTCTTTCCTCTTCGAAGTCCGGACTACGTCATTATGCTCTGATTGTGGCCTATTAGGCCCATGGTTGATGTAAATTTCGACTCCTTATGGTGTACGAGAGGCCGCCAATCACTACTTCACCAGCAAGGCACTGACACCCACAGAAACAAGATACCCCAATGTAGAAAGTAGCACACGCTCTAGTGATAGCCACGAGGAGGCTCAGGCCTTACTTTCATGCACACCCCATACAGGTTCTGTCCAGTTTCCCCCATGAAGTCTCCTCCATCGCCCAACAGTATCAGGGAGGCTTAGTCGTTGGGTCATTGAGTTGTCCGAATTTGATATCCAGTACAGGCCCAAGCCAACCATCAAGGCGCGGACCCTAGCCGATTTTATTGTTGAAACAAGATTCCTAGAAGAGTTACCCATTGAGCCCGGCCTCAGCCAGGAGGCATGGACGTTACACGTGGATGGCGCCATTCATTATGAGGGTTGTAGATCCGAGTCGTGTTGTTCACAAACCGAGGAGATGTCACAGAAGTTTTCATTAACCTGAATTTTAAAGCTACAAATAATGAGGCCGAGTACAAGGCTCTCATCGTCGGACTCGAACTCGCTATCACAAATGCATGCAAGCGGCTAGAATGCATCTGCGACTCCGAAGTAGTGGTCTACCAAGTCCCGGGCACTTATGAGGCCAAGATAGGAAACCTCCCAAAGTACCACATCCGGTTCATGGCCCTCATTCCTTTGTTTAGACATTTTCTCATCAGAGCCATTCCTCGAGAGAAAAACAAATAGGCGGACAAGCTAGCAAAGACAGCCTCCCAAGTCAAACCGTCGGACCTATTGCCCGAGCAAGACAAAGACAAACTGTGGGTTCAGACACGCGGAGAAAGAGAAATTTTCAAACAAACAGAAACGCTCAAAGTCAAAACAACACCTAGCGATTGAAGGGCCCCTATCCTCAACTATATAGTCGGAAACATTCCTAACGATGCCAAAGAAAGATGGAGACTAGATGTCCAATCAGCTAGGTTCTATGTAAGCGGGGGACAACTGTACAAACATGTCTTTTTGCGTACAGAACTACAATGCCTATCCGAGGATGAGGGCAAAGCAATGTTGGTCGAGTTGCATGCAGACCTATGCGGCACACATGCTGGTTGGTGAGAGATGGTCCAGAAAGCACTTCGGAATGGATATTTCTGGCTCACAATGCATGTCGACGCACAACGAATTGCAAGAACATGCAAGTCGTGCCAATTCCATGCATCAGCTTTTCAACAACCCGGAGTGGAGTTACAAATCATAAGCAAGGCCTGTCCATTTTCCATGTGGGGCCTAGACCTCCTGGGACATTTCCCGAAGGCCCCCGGGCAACTCGGGTACATCATAGTTTCCATCGACTACTTTACAAAGTGGATAGAGGCATTGGCATTGGCAAACACGACCGTGCAAACAGTGAAGAAATTTCTATGGCAAAACAACATTTGCAAGTTCGGCTTGCCACAACAGATTGTAACTGAGAGAGGCCCACAATTCAACACCCCAAAGTTGACGTCATGGTGTAATAACCTTAGGATCAAACTCACCTTTGCATCTGTCGCTCACCCACATTACAACAACCAGGTTGAGGCCGCCAACAAGAGCATTGTCAACGACTTAAAGAAGCATCTACAAGGCGCCAAGGGGCATTGGGCTGTGGTACTACCCCTTGTCTTATGGGAAAACAGGACCACACCTAAAACGGCCACTAGGGAGTCCCCCTTCGGTCTCGCCTACGGTGTCGAAGCAGTAGTCCCAGTCGAACACTTATTCCCGAATAACATGATCCTTCTGTATAACGAGGAAACAAATGTCAAGCAGCTCGCCCTGGAGATTGACTTACGCAAAGAGATGAGGAACATGCATCCATACGAACGGCTAATCCAAAAGCAGTTGTATCCAAGCACTACAACAAATACATTATGCCGAGGGGTTTCCAAAAAGGTGACCTTGTCCTTCGACGAACAGAAGGAGCAAAGCTAGACCCATGCTGGGAGGGACCATACATAGTAGATGCCGAGGTCGCCCCGGGGGGCTATAGACTTGTTGACCACAATGGCAATCACGTCCACAACATGTGGAACGTGATGCGCCTACGCTGGTATTACCCTTGAACGGACTCGCCACAGATAAAAACCTTCCTACCCTTCTCTCCCCTACAAAGCAGATGGATCCCAAATCCGAACACTTGTATATATAGGCGAGAGCCAAGTGCCCACGACACATGGAAAATAAATAAACCGGTTTGGCTACTAAGCTAACCGTTGAAGGTACAAAACGCATGTACATTCATATATAAAACTATGACTAGAACCGTACTTACGTTCTACTGTCATTACAATTTTTGGCTACCAATAAGCTCAGTCAGGGTCCTCCCCATAAGCACCAACAACACAATGATTACGCCTGTTTGTCCATCCGTTGGACGAACACACAGGCACCGTCATGGGCTTCCTCATAAGCGTGTACAAAGCCAGCTTGGCATCACATGTAAGCCGCAAGAGGTACACTCATAATCACACTAGACCTCTCACTCTACGTATTCAGTATTAACACTTGTCCGTTCCAACAGTGGAGGCATGCCCTACACGACAGCTCTAAGACGAAGTCGACAAACACTGGCAGTACAATCCAATGTGTGCTACAGCTAACCGACCATTCGAAGAGAGCTACCGTCAAGGCTAGGATGACAAGACGAGTTAATCAAGTTGCTTTCAGATTATTCGATTTCATGCTATTAACACAAGGCTGTGCTAGCCGAAATGTAGAACATCTTCAGTACCGTTTCTGTCATATGGTTGACTCAGCTTTGCTTAAAGTCACAAATATGTTTAGAACGCTCCCAGCCAGGGGGGATACAATTTCAAAACAAACACAACTAACATATTAAGAAAGGTCATCCATCACTTAAAACGATTTAATTACAACCGCCAAGGCGAGGCAAACTTGTTCAAAAGTACTTAGCTACATCTTTACAAAATACGATCAGGGACATAGTTCAAACATTCTCAAAATGAAAACAAAATAAAAAGCTAAGAGCTTAATCGATGGGCTCCGCCTCCGGACAAGGCCTCTTGGGCGAGGGCGGCACATCTTCTTCGCCTTCCCTGACCCTTTTTGGTGTAGTAGACTTTGGACGTTTATGGCGTAGTGTTGGTTTGGGGAGCATAGAAATAGCATAACCCGGAGCAAACTCCATGGCGGGCTTCAACGCATGAACGTCCAGGCATCCATGTGCTCTTCACCGTAAACGTACCCACTTCCGGGCAGACGTAGGGAGGAGGGAATGACTCAAACTCCTCAAGTGTTGAAGTCTCAAAGGCAAAACTAGGGTGGTTCTTCTTAACTCTTTCGAGGATCAAGGCGGCTCGGTAGTGGTTGTAGTATGTAACCCGACTCTGCATGCGGCTACCACTAACAAACTGAACCTCGTCCGCATCCTTGGCATCCTTCACAGCTTGAGCAACAACCGCCTCCGTAGCGCCCTAGGAAACCATTCTAGCCTCCTCTGCCCGCTCCCTAGACGCATCAATGGCAACCCGAGCAGCTTCCTAGTCAACTAGTTGTGCCTTTATCCCATCATTCATCTTGTTGAGCTCCTTTGTAGCCTCGGAAACCCTGAGCTCATAGTGCTCGGCCTCCTCGCTCAACTTCCGTTCGGCCTTGGCAAGGCGAGCAGAAAGACTTTCCTTCTCCTGCAAGAGTTTCGCCGCCTCCTCCATCGCCATGTCATAGTTAGCTTTTTGGCGAGCCATTTGGCTGCTAGTCTCCTCGTGCTCGGCCATAAGGGTGGCGGAAGCCTCCTTTGCCTCTTTCAGCTCTTGCTCAAGGGTTGCCTGGGAAGAAGCCCG
>NW_027368206.1:0-51539 GCF_046119375.1 Phyllobates terribilis
GAGTGAGATGCCAGCTCCTTTCGTTCAGTCAGTAGCTTCAATCATTTCTGGACGTTTTTCAATGGCAAAAATCATTGAATATTATAAATGCACAAACAGTAATTTCTCCACATTGCAAGGTGCAATTCTGAAATTTTTTGCTTTTTCCCGCTCCTCTTAGCATGATAAAGAAGATTCAAAGAGAGTGAGGTGCCAGCTCCTTTCATTCAGTCAGTAGCTTCAAACATTTCTGGTATATGAATAACATGTTTTTCAATGGCAAAAATCAATGAATATTGTAAATGCACAAACAGTAATTTCTCCGCATTGCAAGGTGCAATTCTGAAATTTTTTGCTTTTTCCTGCTCCTCTTAGCATGATAAAGAAGATTCAAAGAGAGTGAGATGCCAGCTCCTTTCATTCAGTCAGTAGCTTCAATCATTTCTGGACGTTTTTCAATGGCAAAAATCAATGAATATTGTAAATGCACAAACAGTAATTTCTCCGCATTGCAAGGTGCAATTCTGAAATTTTTTGCTTTTTCCTGCTCCTCTTAGCATGATAAAGAAGATTCAAAGAGAGTGAGATGTCAGCTCCTTTCATTCAGTCAGTAGCTTCAAACATTTCTGGTATATGAATAACATGATGTTTTCAATGGCAAAAATCAATGAATATTGTAAATGCACAAACAGTAATTTCTCCGCATTGCAAGCTGCAATTCTGAAATTTTTTGCTTTTTCCTGCTCCTCTTAGCATGATAAAGAAGATTCAAAGAGAGTGAGATGCCAGCTCCTTTCATTCAGTCAGTAGCTTCAATCATTTCTGGATGTTTTTCAATGGCAAAAATCAATGAATATTGTAAATGCACAAACAGTAATTTCTCCGCATTGCAAGGTGCAATTCTGAAATTTTTTGCTTTTTCCTGCTCCTCTTAGCATGATAAAGAAGATTCAAAGAGAGTGAGATGCCAGCTCCTTTCGTTCAGTCAGTAGCTTCAATCATTTCTGGACGTTTTTCAATGGCAAAAATCATTGAATATTATAAATGCACAAACAGTAATTTCTCCGCATTGCAAGGTGCAATTCTGAAATTTTTGCTTTTTCCTGTTAATCCTAGCATGATAAAGAAGATTCAAAGAGAGTGAGATGCCAGCTCCTTTCATTCAGTCAGTAGCTTCAAACATTTCTGGTATATGAAAAACATGTTTTTCAATGGCAAAAATCAATGAATATTGTAAATGCACAAACAGTAATATCTCCACATTGCACGGTGCAATTCTGAAATTTTTAGCTTTTTCCTGTTAATCCTAGCATGATAAAGAAGATTCAAAGAGAGTGAGATGCCAGCTCCTTTCATTCAGTCAGTAGCTTCAAACATTTCTGGTATATGAAAAACATGTTTTTCAATGGCAAAAATCAATGAATATTGTAAATGCACAAACAGTAATATCTCCACATTGCAAGGTGCAATTCTGAAATTTTTTTGCTTTTTCCTGTTAATCCTAGCATGATAAAGAAGATTCAAAGAGAGTGAGATGCCAGCTCCTTTCATTCAGTCAGTAGCTTCAAACATTTCTGGTATATGAAAAACATGTTTTTCAATGGCAAAAATCAATGAATATTGTAAATGCACAAACAGTAATATCTCCACATTGCACGGTGCAATTCTGAAATTTTTAGCTTTTTCCTGTTAATCCTAGCATGATAAAGAAGATTCAAAGAGAGTGAGATGCCAGCTCCTTTCATTCAGTCAGTAGCTTCAAACATTTCTGGTATATGAAAAACATGTTTTTCAATGGCAAAAATCAATGAATATTGTAAATGCACAAACAGTAATATCTCCACATTGCAAGGTGCAATTCTGAAATTTTTTGCTTTTTCCTGCTAATCCTAGCATGATAAAGAAGATTCAAAGAGAGTGAGATGCCAGCTCCTTTCATTCAGTCAGTAGCTTCAAACATTTCTGGTATATGAAAAACATGTTTTTCAATGGCAAAAATCAATGAATATTGTAAATGCACAAACAGTAATATCTCCACATTGCACGGTGCAATTCTGAAATTTTTAGCTTTTTCCTGTTAATCCTAGCATGATAAAGAAGATTCAAAGAGAGTGAGATGCCAGCTCCTTTCATTCAGTCAGTAGCTTCAAACATTTCTGGTATATGAAAAACATGTTTTTCAATGGCAAAAATCAATGAATATTGTAAATGCACAAACAGTAATATCTCCACATTGCAAGGTGCAATTCTGAAATTTTTTGCTTTTTCCTGTTAATCCTAGCATTGATAAAGAAGATTCAAAGAGAGTGAGATGCCAGCTCCTTTCATTCAGTCAGTAGCTTCAAACATTTCTGGTATATGAAAAACATGTTTTTCAATGGCAAAAATCAATGAATATTGTAAATGCACAAACAGTAATATCTCCACATTGCAAGGTGCAATTCTGAAATTTTTTGCTTTTTCCTGCTAATCCTAGCATGATAAAGAAGATTCAAAGAGAGTGAGATGCCAGCTCCTTTCATTCAGTCAGTAGCTTCAAACATTTCTGGTATATGAAAAACATGTTTTTCAATGGCAAAAATCAATGAATATTGTAAATGCACAAACAGTAATATCTCCACATTGCACGGTGCAATTCTGAAATTTTTAGCTTTTTCCTGTTAATCCTAGCATGATAAAGAAGATTCAAAGAGAGTGAGATGCCAGCTCCTTTCATTCAGTCAGTAGCTTCAAACATTTCTGGTATATGAAAAACATGTTTTTCAATGGCAAAAATCAATGAATATTGTAAATGCACAAACAGTAATATCTCCACATTGCAAGGTGCAATTCTGAAATTTTTTGCTTTTTCCTGTTAATCCTAGCATGATAAAGAAGATTCAAAGAGAGTGAGATGCCAGCTCCTTTCATTCAGTCAGTAGCTTCAAACATTTCTGGTATATGAAAAACATGTTTTTCAATGGCAAAAATCAATGAATATTGTAAATGCACAAACAGTAATATCTCCACATTGCACGGTGCAATTCTGAAATTTTTAGCTTTTTCCTGTTAATCCTAGCATGATAAAGAAGATTCAAAGAGAGTGAGATGCCAGCTCCTTTCATTCAGTCAGTAGCTTCAAACATTTCTGGTATATGAAAAACATGTTTTTCAATGGCAAAAATCAATGAATATTGTAAATGCACAAACAGTAATATCTCCACATTGCAAGGTGCAATTCTGAAATTTTTTGCTTTTTCCTGCTAATCCTAGCATGATAAAGAAGATTCAAAGAGAGTGAGATGCCAGCTCCTTTCATTCAGTCAGTAGCTTCAAACATTTCTGGTATATGAAAAACATGTTTTTCAATGGCAAAAATCAATGAATATTGTAAATGCACAAACAGTAATATCTCCACATTGCACGGTGCAATTCTGAAATTTTTAGCTTTTTCCTGTTAATCCTAGCATGATAAAGAAGATTCAAAGAGAGTGAGATGCCAGCTCCTTTCATTCAGTCAGTAGCTTCAAACATTTCTGGTATATGAAAAACATGTTTTTCAATGGCAAAAATCAATGAATATTGTAAATGCACAAACAGTAATATCTCCACATTGCAAGGTGCAATTCTGAAATTTTTTGCTTTTTCCTGTTAATCCTAGCATTGATAAAGAAGATTCAAAGAGAGTGAGATGCCAGCTCCTTTCATTCAGTCAGTAGCTTCAAACATTTCTGGTATATGAAAAACATGTTTTTCAATGGCAAAAATCAATGAATATTGTAAATGCACAAACAGTAATATCTCCACATTGCAAGGTGCAATTCTGAAATTTTTTGCTTTTTCCTGCTAATCCTAGCATGATAAAGAAGATTCAAAGAGAGTGAGATGCCAGCTCCTTTCATTCAGTCAGTAGCTTCAAACATTTCTGGTATATGAAAAACATGTTTTTCAATGGCAAAAATCAATGAATATTGTAAATGCACAAACAGTAATATCTCCACATTGCACGGTGCAATTCTGAAATTTTTAGCTTTTTCCTGTTAATCCTAGCATGATAAAGAAGATTCAAAGAGAGTGAGATGCCAGCTCCTTTCATTCAGTCAGTAGCTTCAAACATTTCTGGTATATGAAAAACATGTTTTTCAATGGCAAAAATCAATGAATATTGTAAATGCACAAACAGTAATATCTCCACATTGCAAGGTGCAATTCTGAAATTTTTTGCTTTTTCCTGCTAATCCTAGCATGATAAAGAAGATTCAAAGAGAGTGAGATGCCAGCTCCTTTCATTCAGTCAGTAGCTTCAAACATTTCTGGTATATGAAAAACATGTTTTTCAATGGCAAAAATCAATGAATATTGTAAATGCACAAACAGTAATATCTCCACATTGCAAGGTGCAATTCTGAAATTTTTTGCTTTTTCCTGTTAATCCTAGCATGATAAAGAAGATTCAAAGAGAGTGAGATGCCAGCTCCTTTCATTCAGTCAGTAGCTTCAAACATTTCTGGTATATGAAAAACATGTTTTTCAATGGCAAAAATCAATGAATATTGTAAATGCACAAACAGTAATATCTCCACATTGCAAGGTGCAATTCTGAAATTTTTTGCTTTTTCCTGCTAATCCTAGCATGATAAAGAAGATTCAAAGAGAGTGAGATGCCAGCTCCTTTCATTCAGTCAGTAGCTTCAAACATTTCTGGTATATGAAAAACATGTTTTTCAATGGCAAAAATCAATGAATATTGTAAATGCACAAACAGTAATATCTCCACATTGCACGGTGCAATTCTGAAATTTTTAGCTTTTTCCTGTTAATCCTAGCATGATAAAGAAGATTCAAAGAGAGTGAGATGCCAGCTCCTTTCATTCAGTCAGTAGCTTCAAACATTTCTGGTATATGAAAAACATGTTTTTCAATGGCAAAAATCAATGAATATTGTAAATGCACAAACAGTAATATCTCCACATTGCAAGGTGCAATTCTGAAATTTTTTGCTTTTTCCTGCTAATCCTAGCATGATAAAGAAGATTCAAAGAGAGTGAGATGCCAGCTCCTTTCATTCAGTCAGTAGCTTCAAACATTTCTGGTATATGAAAAACATGTTTTTCAATGGCAAAAATCAATGAATATTGTAAATTCACAAACAGTAATATCTCAACATTGCACGGTGCAATTCTGAAATTTTTAGCTTTTTCCTGTTAATCCTAGCATGATAAAGAAGATTCAAAGAGAGTGAGATGCCAGCTCCTTTCATTCAGTCAGTAGCTTCAAACATTTCTGGTATATGAAAAACATGTTTTTCAATGGCAAAAATCAATGAATATTGTAAATGCACAAACAGTAATATCTCCACATTGCAAGGTGCAATTCTGAAATTTTTTGCTTTTTCCTGTTAATCCTAGCATGATAAAGAAGATTCAAAGAGAGTGAGATGCCAGCTCCTTTCATTCAGTCAGTAGCTTCAAACATTTCTGGTATATGAAAAACATGTTTTTCAATGGCAAAAATCAATGAATATTGTAAATGCACAAACAGTAATATCTCCACATTGCAAGGTGCAATTCTGAAATTTTTTGCTTTTTCCTGCTAATCCTAGCATGATAAAGAAGATTCAAAGAGAGTGAGATGCCAGCTCCTTTCATTCAGTCAGTAGCTTCAAACATTTCTGGTATATGAAAAACATGTTTTTCAATGGCAAAAATCAATGAATATTGTAAATGCACAAACAGTAATATCTCCACATTGCACGGTGCAATTCTGAAATTTTTAGCTTTTTCCTGTTAATCCTAGCATGATAAAGAAGATTCAAAGAGAGTGAGATGCCAGCTCCTTTCATTCAGTCAGTAGCTTCAAACATTTCTGGTATATGAAAAACATGTTTTTCAATGGCAAAAATCAATGAATATTGTAAATGCACAAACAGTAATATCTCCACATTGCAAGGTGCAATTCTGAAATTTTTTGCTTTTTCCTGCTAATCCTAGCATGATAAAGAAGATTCAAAGAGAGTGAGATGCCAGCTCCTTTCATTCAGTCAGTAGCTTCAAACATTTCTGGTATATGAAAAACATGTTTTTCAATGGCAAAAATCAATGAATATTGTAAATGCACAAACAGTAATATCTCCACATTGCAAGGTGCAATTCTGAAATTTTTTGCTTTTTCCTGTTAATCCTAGCATGATAAAGAAGATTCAAAGAGAGTGAGATGCCAGCTCCTTTCATTCAGTCAGTAGCTTCAAACATTTCTGGTATATGAAAAACATGTTTTTCAATGGCAAAAATCAATGAATATTGTAAATGCACAAACAGTAATATCTCCACATTGCAAGGTGCAATTCTGAAATTTTTTGCTTTTTCCTGCTAATCCTAGCATGATAAAGAAGATTCAAAGAGAGTGAGATGCCAGCTCCTTTCATTCAGTCAGTAGCTTCAAACATTTCTGGTATATGAAAAACATGTTTTTCAATGGCAAAAATCAATGAATATTGTAAATGCACAAACAGTAATATCTCCACATTGCACGGTGCAATTCTGAAATTTTTAGCTTTTTCCTGTTAATCCTAGCATGATAAAGAAGATTCAAAGAGAGTGAGATGCCAGCTCCTTTCATTCAGTCAGTAGCTTCAAACATTTCTGGTATATGAAAAACATGTTTTTCAATGGCAAAAATCAATGAATATTGTAAATGCACAAACAGTAATATCTCCACATTGCAAGGTGCAATTCTGAAATTTTTTGCTTTTTCCTGCTAATCCTAGCATGATAAAGAAGATTCAAAGAGAGTGAGATGCCAGCTCCTTTCATTCAGTCAGTAGCTTCAAACATTTCTGGTATATGAAAAACATGTTTTTCAATGGCAAAAATCAATGAATATTGTAAATGCACAAACAGTAATATCTCAACATTGCACGGTGCAATTCTGAAATTTTTAGCTTTTTCCTGTTAATCCTAGCATGATAAAGAAGATTCAAAGAGAGTGAGATGCCAGCTCCTTTCATTCAGTCAGTAGCTTCAAACATTTCTGGTATATGAAAAACATGTTTTTCAATGGCAAAAATCAATGAATATTGTAAATGCACAAACAGTAATATCTCCACATTGCAAGGTGCAATTCTGAAATTTTTTGCTTTTTCCTGTTAATCCTAGCATGATAAAGAAGATTCAAAGAGAGTGAGATGCCAGCTCCTTTCATTCAGTCAGTAGCTTCAAACATTTCTGGTATATGAAAAACATGTTTTTCAATGGCAAAAATCAATGAATATTGTAAATGCACAAACAGTAATATCTCCACATTGCAAGGTGCAATTCTGAAATTTTTTGCTTTTTCCTGCTAATCCTAGCATGATAAAGAAGATTCAAAGAGAGTGAGATGCCAGCTCCTTTCATTCAGTCAGTAGCTTCAAACATTTCTGGTATATGAAAAACATGTTTTTCAATGGCAAAAATCAATGAATATTGTAAATGCACAAACAGTAATATCTCCACATTGCACGGTGCAATTCTGAAATTTTTAGCTTTTTCCTGTTAATCCTAGCATGATAAAGAAGATTCAAAGGGAGTGAGATGCCAGCTCCTTTCATTCAGTCAGTAGCTTCAAACATTTCTGGTATATGAAAAACATGTTTTTCAATGGCAAAAATCAATGAATATTGTAAATGCACAAACAGTAATATCTCCACATTGCAAGGTGCAATTCTGAAATTTTTTGCTTTTTCCTGCTAATCCTAGCATGATAAAGAAGATTCAAAGAGAGTGAGATGCCAGCTCCTTTCATTCAGTCAGTAGCTTCAAACATTTCTGGTATATGAAAAACATGTTTTTCAATGGCAAAAATCAATGAATATTGTAAATGCACAAACAGTAATATCTCCACATTGCACGGTGCAATTCTGAAATTTTTAGCTTTTTCCTGTTAATCTTAGCATGATAAAGAAGATTCAAAGAGAGTGAGATGCCAGCTCCTTTCATTCAGTCAGTAGCTTCAAACATTTCTGGTATATGAAAAACATGTTTTTCAATGGCAAAAATCAATGAATATTGTAAATGCACAAACAGTAATATCTCCACATTGCAAGGTGCAATTCTGAAATTTTTTGCTTTTTCCTGCTAATCCTAGCATGATAAAGAAGATTCAAAGAGAGTGAGATGCCAGCTCCTTTCATTCAGTCAGTAGCTTCAAACATTTCTGGTATATGAAAAACATGTTTTTCAATGGCAAAAATCAATGAATATTGTAAATGCACAAACAGTAATATCTCCACATTGCACGGTGCAATTATGAAATTTTTAGCTTTTTCCTGTTAATCCTAGCATGATAAAGAAGATTCAAAGAGAGTGAGATGCCAGCTCCTTTCATTCAGTCAGTAGCTTCAAACATTTCTGGTATATGAAAAACATGTTTTTCAATGGCAAAAATCAATGAATATTGTAAATGCACAAACAGTAATATCTCCACATTGCAAGGTGCAATTCTGAAATTTTTTGCTTTTTCCTGCTAATCCTAGCATGATAAAGAAGATTCAAAGAGAGTGAGATGCCAGCTCCTTTCATTCAGTCAGTAGCTTCAAACATTTCTGGTATATGAAAAACATGTTTTTCAATGGCAAAAATCAATGAATATTGTAAATGCACAAACAGTAATATCTCCACATTGCACGGTGCAATTCTGAAATTTTTAGCTTTTTCCTGTTAATCCTAGCATGATAAAGAAGATTCAAAGAGAGTGAGATGCCAGCTCCTTTCATTCAGTCAGTAGCTTCAAACATTTCTGGTATATGAAAAACATGTTTTTCAATGGCAAAAATCAATGAATATTGTAAATGCACAAACAGTAATATCTCCACATTGCAAGGTGCAATTCTGAAATTTTTTGCTTTTTCCTGTTAATCCTAGCATGATAAAGAAGATTCAAAGAGAGTGAGATGCCAGCTCCTTTCATTCAGTCAGTAGCTTCAAACATTTCTGGTATATGAAAAACATGTTTTTCAATGGCAAAAATCAATGAATATTGTAAATGCACAAACAGTAATATCTCCACATTGCAAGGTGCAATTCTGAAATTTTTTGCTTTTTCCTGCTAATCCTAGCATGATAAAGAAGATTCAAAGAGAGTGAGATGCCAGCTCCTTTCATTCAGTCAGTAGCTTCAAACATTTCTGGTATATGAAAAACATGTTTTTCAATGGCAAAAATCAATGAATATTGTAAATGCACAAACAGTAATATCTCCACATTGCACGGTGCAATTCTGAAATTTTTAGCTTTTTCCTGTTAATCCTAGCATGATAAAGAAGATTCAAAGAGAGTGAGATGCCAGCTCCTTTCATTCAGTCAGTAGCTTCAAACATTTCTGGTATATGAAAAACATGTTTTTCAATGGCAAAAATCAATGAATATTGTAAATGCACAAACAGTAATATCTCCACATTGCAAGGTGCAATTCTGAAATTTTTTGCTTTTTCCTGCTAATCCTAGCATGATAAAGAAGATTCAAAGAGAGTGAGATGCCAGCTCCTTTCATTCAGTCAGTAGCTTCAAACATTTCTGGTATATGAAAAACATGTTTTTCAATGGCAAAAATCAATGAATATTGTAAATGCACAAACAGTAATATCTCCACATTGCACGGTGCAATTATGAAATTTTTAGCTTTTTCCTGTTAATCCTAGCATGATAAAGAAGATTCAAAGAGAGTGAGATGCCAGCTCCTTTCATTCAGTCAGTAGCTTCAAACATTTCTGGTATATGAAAAACATGTTTTTCAATGGCAAAAATCAATGAATATTGTAAATGCACAAACAGTAATATCTCCACATTGCAAGGTGCAATTCTGAAATTTTTTGCTTTTTCCTGCTAATCCTAGCATGATAAAGAAGATTCAAAGAGAGTGAGATGCCAGCTCCTTTCATTCAGTCAGTAGCTTCAAACATTTCTGGTATATGAAAAACATGTTTTTCAATGGCAAAAATCAATGAATATTGTAAATGCACAAACAGTAGTATCTCAACATTGCACGGTGCAATTCTGAAATTTTTAGCTTTTTCCTGTTAATCCTAGCATGATAAAGAAGATTCAAAGAGAGTGAGATGCCAGCTCCTTTCATTCAGTCAGTAGCTTCAAACATTTCTGGTATATGAAAAACATGTTTTTCAATGGCAAAAATCAATGAATATTGTAAATGCACAAACAGTAATATCTCCACGTTGCAAGGTGCAATTCTGAAATGTTTTGCTTTTTCCTGTTAATCCTAGCATGATAAAGAAGATTCAAAGAGAGTGAGATGCCAGCTCCTTTCATTCAGTCAGTAGCTTCAAACATTTCTGGTATATGAAAAACATGTTTTTCAATGGCAAAAATCAATGAATATTGTAAATGCACAAACAGTAATATCTCCACATTGCAAGGTGCAATTCTGAAATTTTTTGCTTTTTCCTGCTAATCCTAGCATGATAAAGAAGATTCAAAGAGAGTGAGATGCCAGCTCCTTTCATTCAGTCAGTAGCTTCAAACATTTCTGGTATATGAAAAACATGTTTTTCAATGGCAAAAATCAATGAATATTGTAAATGCACAAACAGTAATATCTCCACATTGCACGGTGCAATTCTGAAATTTTTAGCTTTTTCCTGTTAATCCTAGCATGATAAAGAAGATTCAAAGAGAGTGAGATGCCAGCTCCTTTCATTCAGTCAGTAGCTTCAAACATTTCTGGTATATGAAAAACATGTTTTTCAATGGCAAAAATCAATGAATATTGTAAATGCACAAACAGTAATATCTCCACATTGCAAGGTGCAATTCTGAAATTTTTTGCTTTTTCCTGCTAATCCTAGCATGCTACTGACTGAATGAAAGGAGCTGGCATCTCACTCTCTTTGAATCTTCTTTATCATGCTAAGAGGAGCAGGAAAAAGCAAAAAATTTCAGAATTGCACCTTGCAATGCGGAGAAATTACTGTTTGTGCATTTACAATATTCATTGATTTTTGCCATTGAAAAACATCATGTTATTCATATACCAGAAATGTTTGAAGCTACTGACTGAATGAAAGGAGCTGACATCTCACTCTCTTTGAATCTTCTTTATCATGCTAAGAGGAGCAGGAAAAAGCAAAAAATTTCAGAATTGCACCTTGCAATGCGGAGAAATTGCTGTTTGTGCATTTACAATATTCATTGATTTTTGCCATTGAAAAACGTCCAGAAATGATTGAAGCTACTGACTGAATGAAAGGAGCTGGCATCTCACTCTCTTTGAATCTTCTTTATCATGCTAAGAGGAGCAGGAAAAAGCAAAAAATTTCAGAATTGCACCTTGCAATGCGGAGAAATTACTGTTTGTGCATTTACAATATTCATTGATTTTTGCCATTGAAAAACATGTTATTCATATACCAGAAATGTTTGAAGCTACTGACTGAATGAAAGGAGCTGGCACCTCACTCTCTTTGAATCTTCTTTATCATGCTAAGAGGAGCGGGAAAAAGCAAAAAATTTCAGAATTGCACCTTGCAATGCGGAGAAATTACTGTTTGTGCATTTACAATATTCATTGATTTTTGCCATTGAAAAACGTCCAGAAATGATTGAAGGTACTGACTGAATGAAAGGAGCTGGCATCTCACTCTCTTTGAATCTTCTTTATCATGCTAAGAGGAGCAGGAAAAAGCAAAAAATTTCAGACTTGCACCTTGCAATGCGGAGAAATTACTGTTTGTGCATTTACAATATTCATTGATTTTTGCCATTGAAAAACATCATGTTATTCATATACCAGAAATGTTTGAAGCTACTGACTGAATGAAAGGAGCTGGCATCTCACTCTCTTTGAATCTTCTTTATCATGCTAAGAGGAGCAGGAAAAAGCAAAAAATTTCAGAATTGCACCTTGCAATGCGGAGAAATTACTGTTTGTGCATTTACAATATTCATTGATTTTTGCCATTGAAAAACATCATGTTATTCATATACCAGAAATGTTTGAAGCTACTGACTGAATGAAAGGAGCTGGCATCTCACTCTCTTTGAATCTTCTTTATCATGCTAAGAGGAGCAGGAAAAAGCAAAAAATTTCAGAATTGCACCTTGCAATGTGGAGAAATTACTGTTTGTGCATTTACAATATTCATTGATTTTTACCATTGAAAAACGTCCAGAAATGATTGAAGCTACTGACTGAATGAAAGTAGCTGGCATCTCACTCTCTTTGAATCTTCTTTATCATGCTAAGAGGAGCAGGAAAAAGCAAAAAATTTCAGACTTGCACCTTGCAATGCGGAGAAATTACTGTTTGTGCATTTACAATATTCATTGATTTTTGCCATTGAAAAACATCATGTTATTCATATACCAGAAATGTTTGAAGCTACTGACTGAATGAAAGGAGCTGGCATCTCACTCTCTTTGAATCTTCTTTATCATGCTAAGAGGAGCAGGAAAAAGCAAAAAATTTCAGAATTGCTCCTTGCAATGCGGAGAAATTACTGTTTGTGCATTTACAATATTCATTGATTTTTGCCATTGAAAAACATCATGTTATTCATATACCAGAAATGATTGAAGCTACTGACTGAATGAAAGGAGCTGGCATCTCACTCTCTTTGAATCTTCTTTATCATGCTAAGAGGAGCAGGAAAAAGTAAAAAATTTCAGAATTGCACCTTGCAATGCGGAGAAATTACTGTTTGTGCATTTATAATATTCAATGATTTTTGCCATTGAAAAACGTCCAGAAATGATTGAAGCTACTGACTGAACGAAAGGAGCTGGCATCTCACTCTCTTTGAATCTTCTTTATCATGCTAAGAGGAGCAGGAAAAAGCAAAAAATTTCAGAATTGCACCTTGCAATGCGGAGAAATTACTGTTTGTGCATTTACAATATTCATTGATTTTTGCCATTGAAAAACATCCAGAAATGATTGAAGCTACTGACTGAATGCAAGGAGCTGGCATCTCACTCTCTTTGAATCTTCTTTATCATGCTAAGAGGAGCAGGAAAAAGCAAAAAAATTCAGAATTGCACCTTGCAATGCGGAGAAATTACTGTTTGTGCATTTACAATATTCATTGATTTTTGCCATTGAAAAACATCATGTTATTCATATTCCAGAAATGTTTGAAGCTACTGACTGAATGAAAGGAGCTGACATCTCACTCTCTTTGAATCTTCTTTATCATGCTAAGAGGAGCAGGAAAAAGCAAAAAATTTCAGAATTGCACCTTGCAATGCGGAGAAATTACTGTTTGTGCATTTACAATATTCATTGATTTTTGCCATTGAAAAACGTCCAGAAATGATTGAAGCTACTGACTGAATGAAAGGAGCTGGCATCTCACTCTCTTTGAATCTTCTTTATCATGCTAAGAGGAGCAGGAAAAAGCAAAAAATTTCAGAATTGCACCTTGCAATGCGGAGAAATTACTGTTTGTGCATTTACAATATTCATTGATTTTTGCCATTGAAAAACATGTTATTCATATACCAGAAATGTTTGAAGCTACTGACTGAATGAAAGGAGCTGGCACCTCACTCTCTTTGAATCTTCTTTATCATGCTAAGAGGAGCGGGAAAAAGCAAAAAATTTCAGAATTGCACCTTGCAATGCGGAGAAATTACTGTTTGTGCATTTATAATATTCAATGATTTTTGCCATTGAAAAACGTCCAGAAATGATTGAAGCTACTGACTGAACGAAAGGAGCTGGCATCTCACTCTCTTTGAATCTTCTTTATCATGCTAAGAGGAGCAGGAAAAAGCAAAAAATTTCAGAATTGCACCTTGCAATGCGGAGAAATTACTGTTTGTGCATTTACAATATTCATTGATTTTTGCCATTGAAAAACATCCAGAAATGATTGAAGCTACTGACTGAATGAAAGGAGCTGGCATCTCACTCTCTTTGAATCTTCTTTATCATGCTAAGAGGAGCAGGAAAAAGCAAAAAATTTCAGAATTGCACCTTGCAATGCGGAGAAATTACTGTTTGTGCATTTACAATATTCATTGATTTTTGCCATTTAAAAACATCATGTTATTCATATACCAGAAATGTTTGAAGCTACTGACTGAATGAAAGGAGCTGGCATCTCACTCTCTTTGAATCTTCTTTATCATGCTAAGAGGAGCAGGAAAAAGCAAAAAATTTCAGAATTGCACCTTGCAATGTGGAGAAATTACTGTTTGTGCATTTACAATATTCATTGATTTTTACCATTGAAAAACGTCCAGAAATGATTGAAGCTACTGACTGAATGAAAGTAGCTGGCATCTCACTCTCTTTGAATCTTCTTTATCATGCTAAGAGGAGCAGGAAAAAGCAAAAAATTTCAGACTTGCACCTTGCAATGCGGAGAAATTACTGTTTGTGCATTTACAATATTCATTGATTTTTGCCATTGAAAAACATCATGTTATTCATATACCAGAAATGTTTGAAGCTACTGACTGAATGAAAGGAGCTGGCATCTCACTCTCTTTGAATCTTCTTTATCATGCTAAGAGGAGCAGGAAAAAGCAAAAAATTTCAGAATTGCACCTTGCAATGCGGAGAAAATACTGTTTGTGCATTTACAATATTCATTGATTTTTGCCATTGAAAAACATCATGTTATTCATATACCAGAAATGATTGAAGCTACTGACTGAATGAAAGGAGCTGGCATCTCACTCTCTTTGAATCTTCTTTATCATGCTAAGAGGAGCAGGAAAAAGTAAAAAATTTCAGAATTGCACCTTGCAATGCGGAGAAATTACTGTTTGTGCATTTATAATATTCAATGATTTTTGCCATTGAAAAACGTCCAGAAATGATTGAAGGTACTGACTGAATGAAAGGAGCTGGCATCTCACTCTCTTTGAATCTTCTTTATCATGCTAAGAGGAGCAGGAAAAAGCAAAAAATTTCAGACTTGCACCTTGCAATGCGGAGAAATTACTGTTTGTGCATTTACAATATTCATTGATTTTTGCCATTGAAAAACATCATGTTATTCATATACCAGAAATGTTTGAAGCTACTGACTGAATGAAAGGAGCTGGCATCTCACTCTCTTTGAATCTTCTTTATCATGCTAAGAGGAGCAGGAAAAAGCAAAAAATTTCAGAATTGCACCTTGCAATGCGGAGAAATTACTGTTTGTGCATTTACAATATTCATTGATTTTTGCCATTGAAAAACATCATGTTTTTCATATACCAGAAATGTTTGAAGCTACTGACTGAATGAAAGGAGCTGGCATCTCACTCTCTTTGAATCTTCTTTATCATGCTAAGAGGAGCAGGAAAAAGCAAAAAATTTCAGAATTGCACCTTGCAATGTGGAGAAATTACTGTTTGTGCATTTACAATATTCATTGATTTTTACCATTGAAAAACGTCCAGAAATGATTGAAGCTACTGACTGAATGAAAGTAGCTGGCATCTCACTCTCTTTGAATCTTCTTTATCATGCTAAGAGGAGCAGGAAAAAGCAAAAAATTTCAGACTTGCACCTGCAATGCGGAGAAATTACTGTTTGTGCATTTACAATATTCATTGATTTTTGCCATTGAAAAACATCATGTTATTCATATACCAGAAATGTTTGAAGCTACTGACTGAATGAAAGGAGCTGGCATCTCACTCTCTTTGAATCTTCTTTATCATGCTAAGAGGAGCAGGAAAAAGCAAAAAATTTCAGAATTGCACCTTGCAATGCGGAGAAATTACTGTTTGTGCATTTACAATATTCATTGATTTTTGCCATTGAAAAACATCATGTTATTCATATACCAGAAATGATTGAAGCTACTGACTGAATGAAAGGAGCTGGCATCTCACTCTCTTTGAATCTTCTTTATCATGCTAAGAGGAGCAGGAAAAAGTAAAAAATTTCAGAATTGCACCTTGCAATGCGGAGAAATTACTGTTTGTGCATTTATAATATTCAATGATTTTTCCATTGAAAAACGTCCAGAAATGATTGAAGCTACTGACTGAACGAAAGGAGCTGGCATCTCACTCTCTTTGAATCTTCTTTATCATGCTAAGAGGAGCAGGAAAAAGCAAAAAATTTCAGAATTGCACCTTGCAATGCGGAGAAATTACTGTTTGTGCATTTACAATATTCATTGATTTTTGCCATTGAAAAACATCCAGAAATGATTGAAGCTACTGACTGAATGCAAGGAGCTGGCATCTCACTCTCTTTGAATCTTCTTTATCATGCTAAGAGGAGCAGGAAAAAGCAAAAAATTTCAGAATTGCACCTTGCAATGCGGAGAAATTACTGTTTGTGCATTTACAATATTCATTGATTTTTGCCATTGAAAAACATCATGTTATTCATATTCCAGAAATGTTTGAAGCTACTGACTGAATGAAAGGAGCTGACATCTCACTCTCTTTGAATCTTCTTTATCATGCTAAGAGGAGCAGGAAAAAGCAAAAAATTTCAGAATTGCACCTTGCAATGCGGAGAAATTACTGTTTGTGCATTTACAATATTCATTGATTTTTGCCATTGAAAAACGTCCAGAAATGATTGAAGCTACTGACTGAATGAAAGGAGCTGGCATCTCACTCTCTTTGAATCTTCTTTATCATGCTAAGAGGAGCAGGAAAAAGCAAAAAATTTCAGAATTGCACCTTGCAATGCGGAGAAATTACTGTTTGTGCATTTACAATATTCATTGATTTTTGCCATTGAAAAACATGTTATTCATATACCAGAAATGTTTGAAGCTACTGACTGAATGAAAGGAGCTGGCACCTCACTCTCTTTGAATCTTCTTTATCATGCTAAGAGGAGCGGGAAAAAGCAAAAAATTTCAGAATTGCACCTTGCAATGCGGAGAAATTACTGTTTGTGCATTTATAATATTCAATGATTTTTGCCATTGAAAAACGTCCAGAAATGATTGAAGCTACTGACTGAACGAAAGGAGCTGGCATCTCACTCTCTTTGAATCTTCTTTATCATGCTAAGAGGAGCAGGAAAAAGCAAAAAATTTCAGAATTGCACCTTGCAATGCGGAGAAATTACTGTTTGTGCATTTACAATATTCATTGATTTTTGCCATTGAAAAACATCCAGAAATGATTGAAGCTACTGACTGAATGAAAGGAGCTGGCATCTCACTCTCTTTGAATCTTCTTTATCATGCTAAGAGGAGCAGGAAAAAGCAAAAAATTTCAGAATTGCACCTTGCAATGCGGAGAAATTACTGTTTGTGCATTTACAATATTCATTGATTTTTGCCATTGAAAAACATCATGTTATTCATATACCAGAAATGTTTGAAGCTACTGACTGAATGAAAGGAGCTGGCATCTCACTCTCTTTGAATCTTCTTTATCATGCTAAGAGGAGCAGGAAAAAGCAAAAAATTTCAGAATTGCACCTTGCAATGTGGAGAAATTACTGTTTGTGCATTTACAATATTCATTGATTTTTACCATTGAAAAACGTCCAGAAATGATTGAAGCTACTGACTGAATGAAAGTAGCTGGCATCTCACTCTCTTTGAATCTTCTTTATCATGCTAAGAGGAGCAGGAAAAAGCAAAAAATTTCAGACTTGCACCTTGCAATGCGGAGAAATTACTGTTTGTGCATTTACAATATTCATTGATTTTTGCCATTGAAAAACATCATGTTATTCATATACCAGAAATGTTTGAAGCTACTGACTGAATGAAAGGAGCTGGCATCTCACTCTCTTTGAATCTTCTTTATCATGCTAAGAGGAGCAGGAAAAAGCAAAAAATTTCAGAATTGCACCTTGCAATGCGGAGAAATTACTGTTTGTGCATTTACAATATTCATTGATTTTTGCCATTGAAAAACATCATGTTATTCATATACCAGAAATGATTGAAGCTACTGACTGAATGAAAGGAGCTGGCATCTCACTCTCTTTGAATCTTCTTTATCATGCTAAGAGGAGCAGGAAAAAGTAAAAAATTTCAGAATTGCACCTTGCAATGCGGAGAAATTACTGTTTGTGCATTTATAATATTCAATGATTTTTGCCATTGAAAAACGTCCAGAAATGATTGAAGCTACTGACTGAACGAAAGGAGCTGGCATCTCACTCTCCTTGAATCTTCTTTATCATGCTAAGAGGAGCAGGAAAAAGCAAAAAATTTCAGAATTGCACCTTGCAATGCGGAGAAATTACTGTTTGTGCATTTACAATATTCATTGATTTTTGCCATTGAAAAACATCCAGAAATGATTGAAGCTACTGACTGAATGAAAGGAGCTGGCATCTCACTCTCTTTGAATCTTCTTTATCATGCTAAGAGGAGCAGGAAAAAGCAAAAAATTTCAGAATTGCACCTTGCAATGCGGAGAAATTACTGTTTGTGCATTTACAATATTCATTGATTTTTGCCATTGAAAAACATCATGTTATTCATATACCAGAAATGTTTGAAGCTACTGACTGAATGAAAGGAGCTGACATCTCACTCTCTTTGAATCTTCTTTATCATGCTAAGAGGAGCAGGAAAAAGCAAAAAATTTCAGAATTGCACCTTGCAATGCGGAGAAATTACTGTTTGTGCATTTACAATATTCATTGATTTTTGCCATTGAAAAACGTCCAGAAATGATTGAAGCTACTGACTGAATGAAAGGAGCTGGCATCTCACTCTCTTTGAATCTTCTTTATCATGCTAAGAGGAGCAGGAAAAAGCAAAAAATTTCAGAATTGCACCTTGCAATGCGGAGAAATTACTGTTTGTGCATTTACAATATTCATTGATTTTTGCCATTGAAAAACATCCAGAAATGATTGAAGCTACTGACTGAATGAAAGGAGCTGGCATCTCACTCTCTTTGAATCTTCTTTATCATGCTAAAAGGAGCAGGAAAAAGCTAAAAATTTCAGAATTGCACCTTGCAATGCGGAGAAATTACTGTTTGTGCATTTACAATATTCATTGATTTTTGCCATTGAAAAACATCATGTTATTCATATACCAGAAATGTTTGAAGCTACTGACTGAATGAAAGGAGCTGACATCTCACTCTCTTTGAATCTTCTTTATCATGCTAAGAGGAGCAGGAAAAAGCAAAAAATTTCAGAATTGCACCTTGCAATGCGGAGAAATTGCTGTTTGTGCATTTACAATATTCATTGATTTTTGCCATTGAAAAACGTCCAGAAATGATTGAAGCTACTGACTGAATGAAAGGAGCTGGCATCTCACTCTCTTTGAATCTTCTTTATCATGCTAAGAGGAGCAGGAAAAAGCAAAAAATTTCAGAATTGCACCTTGCAATGCGGAGAAATTACTGTTTGTGCATTTACAATATTCATTGATTTTTGCCATTGAAAAACATGTTATTCATATACCAGAAATGTTTGAAGCTACTGACTGAATGAAAGGATCTGGCACCTCACTCTCTTTGAATCTTCTTTATCATGCTAAGAGGAGCGGGAAAAAGCAAAAAATTTCAGAATTGCACCTTGCAATGCGGAGAAATTACTGTTTGTGCATTTACAATATTCATTGATTTTTGCCATTGAAAAACGTCCAGAAATGATTGAAGGTACTGACTGAATGAAAGGAGCTGGCATCTCACTCTCTTTGAATCTTCTTTATCATGCTAAGAGGAGCAGGAAAAAGCAAAAAATTTCAGAATTGCACCTTGCAATGCGGAGAAATTACAGTTTGTGCATTTACAATATTCATTGATTTTTGCCATTGAAAAACATCCAGAAATGATTGAAGCTACTGACTGAATGAAAGGAGCTGGCATCTCACTCTCTTTGAATCTTCTTTATCATGCTAAGAGGAGCAGGAAAAAGCAAAAAATTTCAGAATTGCACCTTGCAATGCGGAGAAATTACTGTTTGTGCATTTACAATATTCATTGATTTTTGCCATTGAAAAACATCATGTTATTCATATACCAGAAATGTTTGAAGCTACTGACTGAATGAAAGGAGCTGGCATCTCACTCTCTTTGAATCTTCTTTATCATGCTAAGAGGAGCAGGAAAAAGCAAAAAATTACAGAATTGCACCTTGCAATGTGGAGAAATTACTGTTTGTGCATTTACAATATTCATTGATTTTTACCATTGAAAAACGTCCAGAAATGATTGAAGCTACTGACTGAATGAAAGTAGCTGGCATCTCACTCTCTTTGAATCTTCTTTATCATGCTAAGAGGAGCAGGAAAAAGCAAAAAATTTCAGACTTGCACCTTGCAATGCGGAGAAATTACTGTTTGTGCATATACAATATTCATTGATTTTTGCCATTGAAAAACATCATGTTATTCATATACCAGAAATGATTGAAGCTACTGACTGAATGAAAGGAGCTGGCATCTCACTCTCTTTGAATCTTCTTTATCATGCTAAGAGGAGCAGGAAAAAGTAAAAAAAATTTCAGAATTGCACCTTGCAATGCGGAGAAATTACTGTTTGTGCATTTATAATATTCAATGATTTTTGCCATTGAAAAACGTCCAGAAATGATTGAAGCTACTGACTGAATGAAAGGAGCTGGCATCTCACTCTCTTTGAATCTTCTTTATCATGCTAAGAGGAGCAGGAAAAAGCAAAAAATTTCAGAATTGCACCTTGCAATGCGGAGAAATTACTGTTTGTGCATTTACAATATTCATTGATTTTTGCCATTGAAAAACATCATGTTATTCATATACCAGAAATGTTTGAAGCTACTGACTGAATGAAAGGAGCTGGCATCTCACTCTCTTTGAATCTTCTTTATCATGCTAAGAGGAGCAGGAAAAAGCAAAAAATTTCAGAATTGCACCTTGCAATGCGGAGAAATTACTGTTTGTGCATTTACAATATTCATTGATTTTTGCCATTGAAAAACGTCCAGAAATGATTGAAGTTACTGACTGAATGAAAGGAGCTGGCATCTCACTCTCTTTGAATCTTCTTTATCATGCTAAGAGGAGCAGGAAAAAGCAAAAAATTTCAGAATTGCACCTTGCAATGCGGAGAAATTACTGTTTGTGCATTTACAATATTCATTGGTTTTTGCCATTGAAAAACGTCCAGAAATGATTGAAGCTACTGACTGAATGAAAGGAGCTGGCATCTCACTCTCTTTGAATCTTCTTTATCATGCTAAGAGGAGCAGGAAAAAGCAAAAAATTTCAGAATTGCACCTTGCAATGCGGAGAAATTACAGTTTGTGCATTTACAATATTCATTGATTCTTGCCATTGAAAAACATCCAGAAATGATTGAAGCTACTGACTGAATGAAAGGAGCTGGCATCTCACTCTCTTTGAATCTTCTTTATCATGCTAAGAGGAGCAGGAAAAAGCAAAAAATTTCAGAATTGCACCTTGCAATGCGGAGAAATTACTGTTTGTGCATTTACAATATTCATTGATTTTTGCCATTGAAAAACATCATGTTATTCATATACCAGAAATGTTTGAAGCTACTGACTGAATGAAAGGAGCTGGCATCTCACTCTCTTTGAATCTTCTTTATCATGCTAAGAGGAGCAGGAAAAAGCAAAAAATTTCAGAATTGCACCTTGCAATGTGGAGAAATTACTGTTTGTGCATTTACAATATTCATTGATTTTTACCATTGAAAAACGTCCAGAAATGATTGAAGCTACTGACTGAATGAAAGTAGCTGGCATCTCACTCTCTTTGAATCTTCTTTATCATGCTAAGAGGAGCAGGAAAAAGCAAAAAATTTCAGACTTGCACCTTGCAATGCGGAGAAATTACTGTTTGTGCATTTACAATATTCATTGATTTTTGCCATTGAAAAACATCATGTTATTCATATACCAGAAATGTTTGAAGCTACTGACTGAATGAAAGGAGCTGGCATCTCACTCTCTTTGAATCTTCTTTATCATGCTAAGAGGAGCAGGAAAAAGCAAAAAATTTCAGAATTGCACCTTGCAATGCGGAGAAATTACTGTTTGTGCATTTACAATATTCATTGATTTTTGCCATTGAAAAACATCATGTTATTCATATACCAGAAATGTTTGAAGCTACTGACTGAATGAAAGGAGCTGGCATCTCACTCTCTTTGAATCTTCTTTATCATGCTAAGAGGAGCAGGAAAAAGCAAAAAATTTCAGAATTGCACCTTGCAATGTGGAGAAATTACTGTTTGTGCATTTACAATATTCATTGATTTTTACCATTGAAAAACGTCCAGAAATGATTGAAGCTACTGACTGAATGAAAGTAGCTGGCATCTCACTCTCTTTGAATCTTCTTTATCATGCTAAGAGGAGCAGGAAAAAGCAAAAAATTTCAGACTTGCACCTTGCAATGCGGAGAAATTACTGTTTGTGCATTTACAATATTCATTGATTTTTGCCATTGAAAAACATCATGTTATTCATATACCAGAAATGTTTGAAGCTACTGACTGAATGAAAGGAGCTGGCATCTCACTCTCTTTGAATCTTCTTTATCATGCTAAGAGGAGCAGGAAAAAGCAAAAAATTTCAGAATTGCACCTTGCAATGCGGAGAAATTACTGTTTGTGCATTTACAATATTCATTGATTTTTGCCATTGAAAAACATCATGTTATTCATATACCAGAAATGATTGAAGCTACTGACTGAATGAAAGGAGCTGGCATCTCACTCTCTTTGAATCTTCTTTATCATGCTAAGAGGAGCAGGAAAAAGTAAAAAATTTCAGAATTGCACCTTGCAATGCGGAGAAATTACTGTTTGTGCATTTATAATATTCAATGATTTTTGCCATTGAAAAACGTCCAGAAATGATTGAAGCTACTGACTGAACGAAAGGAGCTGGCATCTCACTCTCTTTGAATCTTCTTTATCATGCTAAGAGGAGCAGGAAAAAGCAAAAAATTTCAGAATTGCACCTTGCAATGCGGAGAAATTACTGTTTGTGCATTTACAATATTCATTGATTTTTGCCATTGAAAAACATCCAGAAATGATTGAAGCTACTGACTGAATGAAAGGAGCTGGCATCTCACTCTCTTTGAATCTTCTTTATCATGCTAAGAGGAGCAGGAAAAAGCAAAAAATTTCAGAATTGCACCTTGCAATGCGGAGAAATTACTGTTTGTGCATTTACAATATTCATTGATTTTTGCCATTGAAAAACATCATGTTATTCATATTCCAGAAATGTTTGAAGCTACTGACTGAATGAAAGGAGCTGACATCTCACTCTCTTTGAATCTTCTTTATCATGCTAAGAGGAGCAGGAAAAAGCAAAAAATTTCAGAATTGCACCTTGCAATGCGGAGAAATTACTGTTTGTGCATTTACAATATTCATTGATTTTTGCCATTGAAAAACGTCCAGAAATGATTGAAGCTACTGACTGAATGAAAGGAGCTGGCATCTCACTCTCTTTGAATCTTCTTTATCATGCTAAGAGGAGCAGGAAAAAGCAAAAAATTTCAGAATTGCATCTTGCAATGCGGAGAAATTACTGTTTGTGCATTTACAATATTCATTGATTTTTGCCATTGAAAAACATGTTATTCATATACCAGAAATGTTTGAAGCTACTGACTGAATGAAAGGAGCTGGCACCTCACTCTCTTTGAATCTTCTTTATCATGCTAAGAGGAGCGGGAAAAAGCAAAAAATTTCAGAATTGCACCTTGCAATGCGGAGAAATTACTGTTTGTGCATTTATAATATTCAATGATTTTTGCCATTGAAAAACGTCCAGAAATGATTGAAGCTACTGACTGAACGAACGGAGCTGGCATCTCACTCTCTTTGAATCTTCTTTATCATGCTAAGAGGAGCAGGAAAAAGCAAAAAATTTCAGAATTGCACCTTGCAATGCGGAGAAATTACTGTTTGTGCATTTACAATATTCATTGATTTTTGCCATTGAAAAACATCCAGAAATGATTGAAGCTACTGACTGAATGAAAGGAGCTGGCATCTCACTCTCTTTGAATCTTCTTTATCATGCTAAGAGGAGCAGGAAAAAGCAAAAAATTTCAGAATTGCACCTTGCAATGCGGAGAAATTACTGTTTGTGCATTTACAATATTCATTGATTTTTGCCATTGAAAAACATCATGTTATTCATATACCAGAAATGTTTGAAGCTACTGACTGAATGAAAGGAGCTGGCATCTCACTCTCTTTGAATCTTCTTTATCATGCTAAGAGGAGCAGGAAAAAGCAAAAAATTACAGAATTGCACCTTGCAATGTGGAGAAATTACTGTTTGTGCATTTACAATATTCATTGATTTTTACCATTGAAAAACGTCCAGAAATGATTGAAGCTACTGACTGAATGAAAGTAGCTGGCATCTCACTCTCTTTGAATCTTCTTTATCATGCTAAGAGGAGCAGGAAAAAGCAAAAAATTTCAGACTTGCACCTTGCAATGCGGAGAAATTACTGTTTGTGCATATACAATATTCATTGATTTTTGCCATTGAAAAACATCATGTTATTCATATACCAGAAATGATTGAAGCTACTGACTGAATGAAAGGAGCTGGCATCTCACTCTCTTTGAATCTTCTTTATCATGCTAAGAGGAGCAGGAAAAAGTAAAAAAAATTTCAGAATTGCACCTTGCAATGCGGAGAAATTACTGTTTGTGCATTTATAATATTCAATGATTTTTGCCATTGAAAAACGTCCAGAAATGATTGAAGCTACTGACTGAATGAAAGGAGCTGGCATCTCACTCTCTTTGAATCTTCTTTATCATGCTAAGAGGAGCAGGAAAAAGCAAAAAATTTCAGAATTGCACCTTGCAATGCGGAGAAATTACTGTTTGTGCATTTACAATATTCATTGATTTTTGCCATTGAAAAACATCATGTTATTCATATACCAGAAATGTTTGAAGCTACTGACTGAATGAAAGGAGCTGGCATCTCACTCTCTTTGAATCTTCTTTATCATGCTAAGAGGAGCAGGAAAAAGCAAAAAATTTCAGAATTGCACCTTGCAATGCGGAGAAATTACTGTTTGTGCATTTACAATATTCATTGATTTTTGCCATTGAAAAACGTCCAGAAATGATTGAAGTTACTGACTGAATGAAAGGAGCTGGCATCTCACTCTCTTTGAATCTTCTTTATCATGCTAAGAGGAGCAGGAAAAAGCAAAAAATTTCAGAATTGCACCTTGCAATGCGGAGAAATTACTGTTTGTGCATTTACAATATTCATTGGTTTTTGCCATTGAAAAACGTCCAGAAATGATTGAAGCTACTGACTGAATGAAAGGAGCTGGCATCTCACTCTCTTTGAATCTTCTTTATCATGCTAAGAGGAGCAGGAAAAAGCAAAAAATTTCAGAATTGCACCTTGCAATGCGGAGAAATTACAGTTTGTGCATTTACAATATTCATTGATTTTTGCCATTGAAAAACATCCAGAAATGATTGAAGCTACTGACTGAATGAAAGGAGCTGGCATCTCACTCTCTTTGAATCTTCTTTATCATGCTAAGAGGAGCAGGAAAAAGCAAAAAATTTCAGAATTGCACCTTGCAATGCGGAGAAATTACTGTTTGTGCATTTACAATATTCATTGATTTTTGCCATTGAAAAACATCATGTTATTCATATACCAGAAATGTTTGAAGCTACTGACTGAATGAAAGGAGCTGGCATCTCACTCTCTTTGAATCTTCTTTATCATGCTAAGAGGAGCAGGAAAAAGCAAAAAATTTCAGAATTGCACCTTGCAATGTGGAGAAATTACTGTTTGTGCATTTACAATATTCATTGATTTTTACCATTGAAAAACGTCCAGAAATGATTGAAGCTACTGACTGAATGAAAGTAGCTGGCATCTCACTCTCTTTGAATCTTCTTTATCATGCTAAGAGGAGCAGGAAAAAGCAAAAAATTTCAGACTTGCACCTTGCAATGCGGAGAAATTACTGTTTGTGCATTTACAATATTCATTGATTTTTGCCATTGAAAAACATCATGTTATTCATATACCAGAAATGTTTGAAGCTACTGACTGAATGAAAGGAGCTGGCATCTCACTCTCTTTGAATCTTCTTTATCATGCTAAGAGGAGCAGGAAAAAGCAAAAAATTTCAGAATTGCACCTTGCAATGCGGAGAAATTACTGTTTGTGCATTTACAATATTCATTGATTTTTGCCATTGAAAAACATCATGTTATTCATATACCAGAAATGTTTGAAGCTACTGACTGAATGAAAGGAGCTGGCATCTCACTCTCTTTGAATCTTCTTTATCATGCTAAGAGGAGCAGGAAAAAGCAAAAAATTTCAGAATTGCACCTTGCAATGTGGAGAAATTACTGTTTGTGCATTTACAATATTCATTGATTTTTACCATTGAAAAACGTCCAGAAATGATTGAAGCTACTGACTGAATGAAAGTAGCTGGCATCTCACTCTCTTTGAATCTTCTTTATCATGCTAAGAGGAGCAGGAAAAAGCAAAAAATTTCAGACTTGCACCTTGCAATGCGGAGAAATTACTGTTTGTGCATTTACAATATTCATTGATTTTTGCCATTGAAAAACATCATGTTATTCATATACCAGAAATGTTTGAAGCTACTGACTGAATGAAAGGAGCTGGCATCTCACTCTCTTTGAATCTTCTTTATCATGCTAAGAGGAGCAGGAAAAAGCAAAAAATTTCAGAATTGCACCTTGCAATGCGGAGAAATTACTGTTTGTGCATTTACAATATTCATTGATTTTTGCCATTGAAAAACATCATGTTATTCATATACCAGAAATGATTGAAGCTACTGACTGAATGAAAGGAGCTGGCATCTCACTCTCTTTGAATCTTCTTTATCATGCTAAGAGGAGCAGGAAAAAGTAAAAAATTTCAGAATTGCACCTTGCAATGCGGAGAAATTACTGTTTGTGCATTTATAATATTCAATGATTTTTGCCATTGAAAAACGTCCAGAAATGATTGAAGCTACTGACTGAACGAAAGGAGCTGGCATCTCACTCTCTTTGAATCTTCTTTATCATGCTAAGAGGAGCAGGAAAAAGCAAAAAATTTCAGAATTGCACCTTGCAATGCGGAGAAATTACTGTTTGTGCATTTACAATATTCATTGATTTTTGCCATTGAAAAACATCCAGAAATGATTGAAGCTACTGACTGAATGAAAGGAGCTGGCATCTCACTCTCTTTGAATCTTCTTTATCATGCTAAGAGGAGCAGGAAAAAGCAAAAAATTTCAGAATTGCACCTTGCAATGCGGAGAAATTACTGTTTGTGCATTTACAATATTCATTGATTTTTGCCATTGAAAAACATCATGTTATTCATATTCCAGAAATGTTTGAAGCTACTGACTGAATGAAAGGAGCTGACATCTCACTCTCTTTGAATCTTCTTTATCATGCTAAGAGGAGCAGGAAAAAGCAAAAAATTTCAGAATTGCACCTTGCAATGCGGAGAAATTACTGTTTGTGCATTTACAATATTCATTGATTTTTGCCATTGAAAAACGTCCAGAAATGATTGAAGCTACTGACTGAATGAAAGGAGCTGGCATCTCACTCTCTTTGAATCTTCTTTATCATGCTAAGAGGAGCAGGAAAAAGCAAAAAATTTCAGAATTGCATCTTGCAATGCGGAGAAATTACTGTTTGTGCATTTACAATATTCATTGATTTTTGCCATTGAAAAACATGTTATTCATATACCAGAAATGTTTGAAGCTACTGACTGAATGAAAGGAGCTGGCACCTCACTCTCTTTGAATCTTCTTTATCATGCTAAGAGGAGCGGGAAAAAGCAAAAAATTTCAGAATTGCACCTTGCAATGCGGAGAAATTACTGTTTGTGCATTTATAATATTCAATGATTTTTGCCATTGAAAAACGTCCAGAAATGATTGAAGCTACTGACTGAACGAAAGGAGCTGGCATCTCACTCTCTTTGAATCTTCTTTATCATGCTAAGAGGAGCAGGAAAAAGCAAAAAATTTCAGAATTGCACCTTGCAATGCGGAGAAATTACTGTTTGTGCATTTACAATATTCATTGATTTTTGCCATTGAAAAACATCCAGAAATGATTGAAGCTACTGACTGAATGAAAGGAACTGGCATCTCACTCTCTTTGAATCTTCTTTATCATGCTAAGAGGAGCAGGAAAAAGCAAAAAATTTCAGAATTGCACCTTGCAATGCGGAGAAATTACTGTTTGTGCATTTACAATATTCATTGATTTTTGCCATTGAAAAACATCATGTTATTCATATACCAGAAATGTTTGAAGCTACTGACTGAATGAAAGGAGCTGGCATCTCACTCTCTTTGAATCTTCTTTATCATGCTAAGAGGAGCAGGAAAAAGCAAAAAATTTCAGAATTGCACCTTGCAATGTGGAGAAATTACTGTTTGTGCATTTACAATATTCATTGATTTTTACCATTGAAAAACGTCCAGAAATGATTGAAGCTACTGACTGAATGAAAGTAGCTGGCATCTCACTCTCTTTGAATCTTCTTTATCATGCTAAGAGGAGCAGGAAAAAGCAAAAAATTTCAGACTTGCACCTTGCAATGCGGAGAAATTACTGTTTGTGCATTTACAATATTCATTGATTTTTGCCATTGAAAAACATCATGTTATTCATATACCAGAAATGTTTGAAGCTACTGACTGAATGAAAGGAGCTGGCATCTCACTCTCTTTGAATCTTCTTTATCATGCTAAGAGGAGCAGGAAAAAGCAAAAAATTACAGAATTGCACCTTGCAATGTGGAGAAATTACTGTTTGTGCATTTACAATATTCATTGATTTTTACCATTGAAAAACGTCCAGAAATGATTGAAGCTACTGACTGAATGAAAGTAGCTGGCATCTCACTCTCTTTGAATCTTCTTTATCATGCTAAGAGGAGCAGGAAAAAGCAAAAAATTTCAGACTTGCACCTTGCAATGCGGAGAAATTACTGTTTGTGCATATACAATATTCATTGATTTTTGCCATTGAAAAACATCATGTTATTCATATACCAGAAATGATTGAAGCTACTGACTGAATGAAAGGAGCTGGCATCTCACTCTCTTTGAATCTTCTTTATCATGCTAAGAGGAGCAGGAAAAAGTAAAAAAAATTTCAGAATTGCACCTTGCAATGCGGAGAAATTACTGTTTGTGCATTTATAATATTCAATGATTTTTGCCATTGAAAAACGTCCAGAAATGATTGAAGCTACTGACTGAATGAAAGGAGCTGGCATCTCACTCTCTTTGAATCTTCTTTATCATGCTAAGAGGAGCAGGAAAAAGCAAAAAATTTCAGAATTGCACCTTGCAATGCGGAGAAATTACTGTTTGTGCATTTACAATATTCATTGATTTTTGCCATTGAAAAACATCATGTTATTCATATACCAGAAATGTTTGAAGCTACTGACTGAATGAAAGGAGCTGGCATCTCACTCTCTTTGAATCTTCTTTATCATGCTAAGAGGAGCAGGAAAAAGCAAAAAATTTCAGAATTGCACCTTGCAATGCGGAGAAATTACTGTTTGTGCATTTACAATATTCATTGATTTTTGCCATTGAAAAACGTCCAGAAATGATTGAAGTTACTGACTGAATGAAAGGAGCTGGCATCTCACTCTCTTTGAATCTTCTTTATCATGCTAAGAGGAGCAGGAAAAAGCAAAAAATTTCAGAATTGCACCTTGCAATGCGGAGAAATTACTGTTTGTGCATTTACAATATTCATTGGTTTTTGCCATTGAAAAACGTCCAGAAATGATTGAAGCTACTGACTGAATGAAAGGAGCTGGCATCTCACTCTCTTTGAATCTTCTTTATCATGCTAAGAGGAGCAGGAAAAAGCAAAAAATTTCAGAATTGCACCTTGCAATGCGGAGAAATTACAGTTTGTGCATTTACAATATTCATTGATTTTTGCCATTGAAAAACATCCAGAAATGATTGAAGCTACTGACTGAATGAAAGGAGCTGGCATCTCACTCTCTTTGAATCTTCTTTATCATGCTAAGAGGAGCAGGAAAAAGCAAAAAATTTCAGAATTGCACCTTGCAATGCGGAGAAATTACTGTTTGTGCATTTACAATATTCATTGATTTTTGCCATTGAAAAACATCATGTTATTCATATACCAGAAATGTTTGAAGCTACTGACTGAATGAAAGGAGCTGGCATCTCACTCTCTTTGAATCTTCTTTATCATGCTAAGAGGAGCAGGAAAAAGCAAAAAATTTCAGAATTGCACCTTGCAATGTGGAGAAATTACTGTTTGTGCATTTACAATATTCATTGATTTTTACCATTGAAAAACGTCCAGAAATGATTGAAGCTACTGACTGAATGAAAGTAGCTGGCATCTCACTCTCTTTGAATCTTCTTTATCATGCTAAGAGGAGCAGGAAAAAGCAAAAAATTTCAGACTTGCACCTTGCAATGCGGAGAAATTACTGTTTGTGCATTTACAATATTCATTGATTTTTGCCATTGAAAAACATCATGTTATTCATATACCAGAAATGTTTGAAGCTACTGACTGAATGAAAGGAGCTGGCATCTCACTCTCTTTGAATCTTCTTTATCATGCTAAGAGGAGCAGGAAAAAGCAAAAAATTTCAGAATTGCACCTTGCAATGCGGAGAAATTACTGTTTGTGCATTTACAATATTCATTGATTTTTGCCATTGAAAAACATCATGTTATTCATATACCAGAAATGTTTGAAGCTACTGACTGAATGAAAGGAGCTGGCATCTCACTCTCTTTGAATCTTCTTTATCATGCTAAGAGGAGCAGGAAAAAGCAAAAAATTTCAGAATTGCACCTTGCAATGTGGAGAAATTACTGTTTGTGCATTTACAATATTCATTGATTTTTACCATTGAAAAACGTCCAGAAATGATTGAAGCTACTGACTGAATGAAAGTAGCTGGCATCTCACTCTCTTTGAATCTTCTTTATCATGCTAAGAGGAGCAGGAAAAAGCAAAAAATTTCAGACTTGCACCTTGCAATGCGGAGAAATTACTGTTTGTGCATTTACAATATTCATTGATTTTTGCCATTGAAAAACATCATGTTATTCATATACCAGAAATGTTTGAAGCTACTGACTGAATGAAAGGAGCTGGCATCTCACTCTCTTTGAATCTTCTTTATCATGCTAAGAGGAGCAGGAAAAAGCAAAAAATTTCAGAATTGCACCTTGCAATGCGGAGAAATTACTGTTTGTGCATTTACAATATTCATTGATTTTTGCCATTGAAAAACATCATGTTATTCATATACCAGAAATGATTGAAGCTACTGACTGAATGAAAGGAGCTGGCATCTCACTCTCTTTGAATCTTCTTTATCATGCTAAGAGGAGCAGGAAAAAGTAAAAAATTTCAGAATTGCACCTTGCAATGCGGAGAAATTACTGTTTGTGCATTTATAATATTCAATGATTTTTGCCATTGAAAAACGTCCAGAAATGATTGAAGCTACTGACTGAACGAAAGGAGCTGGCATCTCACTCTCTTTGAATCTTCTTTATCATGCTAAGAGGAGCAGGAAAAAGCAAAAAATTTCAGAATTGCACCTTGCAATGCGGAGAAATTACTGTTTGTGCATTTACAATATTCATTGATTTTTGCCATTGAAAAACATCCAGAAATGATTGAAGCTACTGACTGAATGAAAGGAGCTGGCATCTCACTCTCTTTGAATCTTCTTTATCATGCTAAGAGGAGCAGGAAAAAGCAAAAAATTTCAGAATTGCACCTTGCAATGCGGAGAAATTACTGTTTGTGCATTTACAATATTCATTGATTTTTGCCATTGAAAAACATCATGTTATTCATATTCCAGAAATGTTTGAAGCTACTGACTGAATGAAAGGAGCTGACATCTCACTCTCTTTGAATCTTCTTTATCATGCTAAGAGGAGCAGGAAAAAGCAAAAAATTTCAGAATTGCACCTTGCAATGCGGAGAAATTACTGTTTGTGCATTTACAATATTCATTGATTTTTGCCATTGAAAAACGTCCAGAAATGATTGAAGCTACTGACTGAATGAAAGGAGCTGGCATCTCACTCTCTTTGAATCTTCTTTATCATGCTAAGAGGAGCAGGAAAAAGCAAAAAATTTCAGAATTGCATCTTGCAATGCGGAGAAATTACTGTTTGTGCATTTACAATATTCATTGATTTTTGCCATTGAAAAACATGTTATTCATATACCAGAAATGTTTGAAGCTACTGACTGAATGAAAGGAGCTGGCACCTCACTCTCTTTGAATCTTCTTTATCATGCTAAGAGGAGCGGGAAAAAGCAAAAAATTTCAGAATTGCACCTTGCAATGCGGAGAAATTACTGTTTGTGCATTTATAATATTCAATGATTTTTGCCATTGAAAAACGTCCAGAAATGATTGAAGCTACTGACTGAACGAAAGGAGCTGGCATCTCACTCTCTTTGAATCTTCTTTATCATGCTAAGAGGAGCAGGAAAAAGCAAAAAATTTCAGAATTGCACCTTGCAATGCGGAGAAATTACTGTTTGTGCATTTACAATATTCATTGATTTTTGCCATTGAAAAACATCCAGAAATGATTGAAGCTACTGACTGAATGAAAGGAACTGGCATCTCACTCTCTTTGAATCTTCTTTATCATGCTAAGAGGAGCAGGAAAAAGCAAAAAATTTCAGAATTGCACCTTGCAATGCGGAGAAATTACTGTTTGTGCATTTACAATATTCATTGATTTTTGCCATTGAAAAACATCATGTTATTCATATACCAGAAATGTTTGAAGCTACTGACTGAATGAAAGGAGCTGGCATCTCACTCTCTTTGAATCTTCTTTATCATGCTAAGAGGAGCAGGAAAAAGCAAAAAATTTCAGAATTGCACCTTGCAATGTGGAGAAATTACTGTTTGTGCATTTACAATATTCATTGATTTTTACCATTGAAAAACGTCCAGAAATGATTGAAGCTACTGACTGAATGAAAGTAGCTGGCATCTCACTCTCTTTGAATCTTCTTTATCATGCTAAGAGGAGCAGGAAAAAGCAAAAAATTTCAGACTTGCACCTTGCAATGCGGAGAAATTACTGTTTGTGCATTTACAATATTCATTGATTTTTGCCATTGAAAAACATCATGTTATTCATATACCAGAAATGTTTGAAGCTACTGACTGAATGAAAGGAGCTGGCATCTCACTCTCTTTGAATCTTCTTTATCATGCTAAGAGGAGCAGGAAAAAGCAAAAAATTTCAGAATTGCACCTTGCAATGCGGAGAAATTACTGTTTGTGCATTTACAATATTCATTGATTTTTGCCATTGAAAAACATCATGTTATTCATATACCAGACATGATTGAAGCTACTGACTGAATGAAAGGAGCTGGCATCTCACTCTCTTTGAATCTTCTTTATCATGCTAAGAGGAGCAGGAAAAAGCAAAAAATTTCAGAATTGCACCTTGCAATGCGGAGAAATTACTGTTTGTGCATTTACAATATTCATTGATTTTTGCCATTGAAAAACATCCAGAAATGATTGAAGCTACTGACTGAATGAAAGGAGCTGGCATCTCACTCTCTTTGAATCTTCTTTATCATGCTAAGAGGAGCAGGAAAAAGCAAAAAATTTCAGAATTGCACCTTGCAATGCGGAGAAATTACTGTTTGTGCATTTACAATATTCATTGATTTTTGCCATTGAAAAACATCATGTTATTCATATACCAGAAATGTTTGAAGCTACTGACTGAATGAAAGGAGCTGACATCTCACTCTCTTTGAATCTTCTTTATCATGCTAAGAGGAGCAGGAAAAAGCAAAAAATTTCAGAATTGCACCTTGCAATGCGGAGAAATTACTGTTTGTGCATTTACAATATTCATTGATTTTTGCCATTGAAAAACGTCCAGAAATGATTGAAGCTACTGACTGAATGAAAGGAGCTGGCATCTCACTCTCTTTGAATCTTCTTTATCATGCTAAGAGGAGCAGGAAAAAGCAAAAAATTTCAGAATTGCACCTTGCAATGCGGAGAAATTACTGTTTGTGCATTTACAATATTCATTGATTTTTGCCATTGAAAAACATCCAGAAATGATTGAAGCTACTGACTGAATGAAAGGAGCTGGCATCTCACTCTCTTTGAATCTTCTTTATCATGCTAAGAGGAGCAGGAAAAAGCAAAAAATTTCAGAATTGCACCTTGCAATGCGGAGAAATTACTGTTTGTGCATTTACAATATTCATTGATTTTTGCCATTGAAAAACATCATGTTATTCATATACCAGAAATGTTTGAAGCTACTGACTGAATGAAAGGAGCTGACATCTCACTCTCTTTGAATCTTCTTTATCATGCTAAGAGGAGCAGGAAAAAGCAAAAAATTTCAGAATTGCACCTTGCAATGCGGAGAAATTGCTGTTTGTGCATTTACAATATTCATTGATTTTTGCCATTGAAAAACGTCCAGAAATGATTGAAGCTACTGACTGAATGAAAGGAGCTGGCATCTCACTCTCTTTGAATCTTCTTTATCATGCTAAGAGGAGCAGGAAAAAGCAAAAAATTTCAGAATTGCACCTTGCAATGCGGAGAAATTACTGTTTGTGCATTTACAATATTCATTGATTTTTGCCATTGAAAAACATGTTATTCATATACCAGAAATGTTTGAAGCTACTGACTGAATGAAAGGAGCTGGCACCTCACTCTCTTTGAATCTTCTTTATCATGCTAAGAGGAGCGGGAAAAAGCAAAAAATTTCAGAATTGCACCTTGCAATGCGGAGAAATTACTGTTTGTGCATTTACAATATTCATTGATTTTTGCCATTGAAAAACATCCAGAAATGATTGAAGGTACTGACTGAATGAAAGGAGCTGGCATCTCACTCTCTTTGAATCTTCTTTATCATGCTAAGAGGAGCAGGAAAAAGCAAAAAATTTCAGACTTGCACCTTGCAATGCGGAGAAATTACTGTTTGTGCATTTACAATATTCATTGATTTTTGCCATTGAAAAACATCATGTTATTCATATACCAGAAATGTTTGAAGCTACTGACTGAATGAAAGGAGCTGGCATCTCACTCTCTTTGAATCTTCTTTATCATGCTAAGAGGAGCAGGAAAAAGCAAAAAATTTCAGAATTGCACCTTGCAATGCGGAGAAATTACTGTTTGTGCATTTACAATATTCATTGATTTTTGCCATTGAAAAACATCATGTTATTCATATACCAGAAATGTTTGAAGCTACTGACTGAATGAAAGGAGCTGGCATCTCACTATCTTTGAATCTTCTTTATCATGCTAAGAGGAGCAGGAAAAAGCAAAAAATTTCAGAATTGCACCTTGCAATGTGGAGAAATTACTGTTTGTGCATTTACAATATTCATTGATTTTTACCATTGAAAAACGTCCAGAAATGATTGAAGCTACTGACTGAATGAAAGTAGCTGGCATCTCACTCTCTTTGAATCTTCTTTATCATGCTAAGAGGAGCAGGAAAAAGCAAAAAATTTCAGACTTGCACCTTGCAATGCGGAGAAATTACTGTTTGTGCATTTACAATATTCATTGATTTTTGCCATTGAAAAACATCATGTTATTCATATACCAGAAATGTTTGAAGCTACTGACTGAATGAAAGGAGCTGGCAACTCACTCTCTTTGAATCTTCTTTATCATGCTAAGAGGAGCAGGAAAAAGCAAAAAATTTCAGAATTGCACCTTGCAATGCGGAGAAATTACTGTTTGTGCATTTACAATATTCATTGATTTTTGCCATTGAAAAACATCATGTTATTCATATACCAGAAATGATTGAAGCTACTGACTGAATGAAAGGAGCTGGCATCTCACTCTCTTTGAATCTTCTTTATCAAGCTAAGAGGAGCAGGAAAAAGTAAAAAATTTCAGAATTGCACCTTGCAATGCGGAGAAATTACTGTTTGTGCATTTATAATATTCAATGATTTTTGCCATTGAAAAACGTCCAGAAATGATTGAAGCTACTGACTGAACGAAAGGATCTGGCATCTCACTCTCTTTGAATCTTCTTTATCATGCTAAGAGGAGCAGGAAAAAGCAAAAAATTTCAGAATTGCACCTTGCAATGCGGAGAAATTACTGTTTGTGCATTTACAATATTCATTGATTTTTGCCATTGAAAAACATCCAGAAATGATTGAAGCTACTGACTGAATGAAAGGAGCTGGCATCTCACTCTCTTTGAATCTTCTTTATCATGCTAAGAGGAGCAGGAAAAAGCAAAAAATTTCAGAATTGCACCTTGCAATGCGGAGAAATTACTGTTTGTGCATTTACAATATTCATTGATTTTTGCCATTGAAAAACATCATGTTATTCATATTCCAGAAATGTTTGAAGCTACTGACTGAATGAAAGGAGCTGACATCTCACTCTCTTTGAATCTTCTTTATCATGCTAAGAGGAGCAGGAAAAAGCAAAAAATTTCAGAATTGCACCTTGCAATGCGGAGAAATTACTGTTTGTGCATTTACAATATTCATTGATTTTTGCCATTGAAAAACGTCCAGAAATGATTGAAGCTACTGACTGAATGAAAGGAGCTGGCATCTCACTCTCTTTGAATCTTCTTTATCATGCTAAGAGGAGCAGGAAAAAGCAAAAAATTTCAGAATTGCACCTTGCAATGCGGAGAAATTACTGTTTGTGCATTTACAATATTCATTGATTTTTGCCATTGAAAAACATGTTATTCATATACCAGAAATGTTTGAAGCTACTGACTGAATGAAAGGAGCTGGCACCTCACTCTCTTTGAATCTTCTTTATCATGCTAAGAGGAGCGGGAAAAAGCAAAAAATTTCAGAATTGCACCTTGCAATGCGGAGAAATTACTGTTTGTGCATTTATAATATTCAATGATTTTTGCCATTGAAAAACGTCCAGAAATGATTGAAGCTACTGACTGAACGAAAGGAGCTGGCATCTCACTCTCTTTGTATCTTCTTTATCATGCTAAGAGGAGCAGGAAAAAGCAAAAAATTTCAGAATTGCACCTTGCAATGCGGAGAAATTACTGTTTGTGCATTTACAATATTCATTGATTTTTGCCATTGAAAAACATCCAGAAATGATTGAAGCTACTGACTGAATGAAAGGAGCTGGCATCTCACTCTCTTTGAATCTTCTTTATCATGCTAAGAGGAGCAGGAAAAAGCAAAAAATTTCAGAATTGCACCTTGCAATGCGGAGAAATTACTGTTTGTGCATTTACAATATTCATTGATTTTTGCCATTGAAAAACATCATGTTATTCATATACCAGAAATGTTTGAAGCTACTGACTGAATGAAAGGAGCTGGCATCTCACTCTCTTTGAATCTTCTTTATCATGCTAAGAGGAGCAGGAAAAAGCAAAAAATTTCAGAATTGCACCTTGCAATGTGGAGAAATTACTGTTTGTGCATTTACAATATTCATTGATTTTTACCATTGAAAAACGTCCAGAAATGATTGAAGCTACTGACTGAATGAAAGTAGCTGGCATCTCACTCTCTTTGAATCTTCTTTATCATGCTAAGAGGAGCAGGAAAAAGCAAAAAATTTCAGACTTGCACCTTGCAATGCGGAGAAATTACTGTTTGTGCATTTACAATATTCATTGATTTTTGCCATTGAAAAACATCATGTTATTCATATACCAGAAATGTTTGAAGCTACTGACTGAATGAAAGGAGCTGGCATCTCACTCTCTTTGAATCTTCTTTATCATGCTAAGAGGAGCAGGAAAAAGCAAAAAATTTCAGAATTGCACCTTGCAATGTGGAGAAATTACTGTTTGTGCATTTACAATATTCATTGATTTTTACCATTGAAAAACGTCCAGAAATGATTGAAGCTACTGACTGAATGAAAGTAGCTGGCATCTCACTCTCTTTGAATCTTCTTTATCATGCTAAGAGGAGCAGGAAAAAGCAAAAAATTTCAGACTTGCACCTTGCAATGCGGAGAAATTACTGTTTGTGCATTTACAATATTCATTGATTTTTGCCATTGAAAAACATCATGTTATTCATATACCAGAAATGTTTGAAGCTACTGACTGAATGAAAGGAGCTGGCATCTCACTCTCTTTGAATCTTCTTTATCATGCTAAGAGGAGCAGGAAAAAGCAAAAAATTTCAGACTTGCACCTTGCAATGCGGAGAAATTACTGTTTGTGCATTTACAATATTCATTGATTTTTACCATTGAAAAACGTCCAGAAATGATTGAAGCTACTGACTGAATGAAAGTAGCTGGCATCTCACTCTCTTTGAATCTTCTTTATCATGCTAAGAGGAGCAGGAAAAAGCAAAAAATTTCAGACTTGCACCTTGCAATGCGGAGAAATTACTGTTTGTGCATTTACAATATTCATTGATTTTTGCCATTGAAAAACATCATGTTATTCATATACCAGAAATGTTTGAAGCTACTGACTGAATGAAAGGAGCTGGCATCTCACTCTCTTTGAATCTTCTTTATCATGCTAAGAGGAGCAGGAAAAAGCAAAAAATTTCAGAATTGCACCTTGCAATGCGGAGAAATTACTGTTTGTGCATTTACAATATTCATTGATTTTTGCCATTGAAAAACATCATGTTATTCATATACCAGAAATGATTGAAGCTACTGACTGAATGAAAGGAGCTGGCATCTCACTCTCTTTGAATCTTCTTTATCATGCTAAGAGGAGCAGGAAAAAGTAAAAAATTTCAGAATTGCACCTTGCAATGCGGAGAAATTACTGTTTGTGCATTTATAATATTCAATGATTTTTGCCATTGAAAAACGTCCAGAAATGATTGAAGCTACTGACTGAACGAAAGGAGCTGGCATCTCACTCTCTTTGAATCTTCTTTATCATGCTAAGAGGAGCAGGAAAAAGCAAAAAATTTCAGAATTGCACCTTGCAATGCGGAGAAATTACTGTTTGTGCATTTACAATATTCATTGATTTTTGCCACTGAAAAACATCCAGAAATGATTGAAGCTACTGACTGAATGAAAGGAGCTGGCATCTCACTCTCTTTGAATCTTCTTTATCATGCTAAGAGGAGCAGGAAAAAGCAAAAAATTTCAGAATTGCACCTTGCAATGCGGAGAAATTACTGTTTGTGCATTTACAATATTCATTGATTTTTGCCATTGAAAAACATCATGTTATTCATATACCAGAAATGTTTGAAGCTACTGACTGAATGAAAGGAGCTGACATCTCACTCTCTTTGAATCTTCTTTATCATGCTAAGAGGAGCAGGAAAAAGCAAAAAATTTCAGAATTGCACCTTGCAATGCGGAGAAATTACTGTTTGTGCATTTACAATATTCATTGATTTTTGCCATTGAAAAACGTCCAGAAATGATTGAAGCTACTGACTGAATGAAAGGAGCTGGCATCTCACTCTCTTTGAATCTTCTTTATCATGCTAAGAGGAGCAGGAAAAAGCAAAAAATTTCAGAATTGCACCTTGCAATGCGGAGAAATTACTGTTTGTGCATTTACAATATTCATTGATTTTTGCCATTGAAAAACATCATGTTATTCATATACCAGAAATGTTTGAAGCTACTGACTGAATGAAAGGAGCTGACATCTCACTCTCTTTGAATCTTCTTTATCATGCTAAGAGGAGCAGGAAAAAGCAAAAAATTTCAGAATTGCACCTTGCAATGCGGAGAAATTGCTGTTTGTGCATTTACAATATTCATTGATTTTTGCCATTGAAAAACGTCCAGAAATGATTGAAGCTACTGACTGAATGAAAGGAGCTGGCATCTCACTCTCTTTGAATCTTCTTTATCATGCTAAGAGGAGCAGGAAAAAGCAAAAAATTTCAGAATTGCACCTTGCAATGCGGAGAAATTACTGTTTGTGCATTTACAATATTCATTGATTTTTGCCATTGAAAAACATGTTATTCATATACCAGAAATGTTTGAAGCTACTGACTGAATGAAAGGAGCTGGCACCTCACTCTCTTTGAATCTTCTTTATCATGCTAAGAGGAGCGGGAAAAAGCAAAAAATTTCAGAATTGCACCTTGCAATGCGGAGAAATTACTGTTTGTGCATTTACAATATTCATTGATTTTTGCCATTGAAAAACGTCCAGAAATGATTGAAGGTACTGACTGAATGAAAGGAGCTGGCATCTCACTCTCTTTGAATCTTCTTTATCATGCTAAGAGGAGCAGGAAAAAGCAAAAAATTTCAGAATTGCACCTTGCAATGCGGAGAAATTACAGTTTGTGCATTTACAATATTCATTGATTTTTGCCATTGAAAAACATCCAGAAATGATTGAAGCTACTGACTGAATGAAAGGAGCTGGCATCTCACTCTCTTTGAATCTTCTTTATCATGCTAAGAGGAGCAGGAAAAAGCAAAAAATTTCAGAATTGCACCTTGCAATGCGGAGAAATTACTGTTTGTGCATTTACAATATTCATTGATTTTTGCCATTGAAAAACATCATGTTATTCATATACCAGAAATGTTTGAAGCTACTGACTGAATGAAAGGAGCTGGCATCTCACTCTCTTTGAATCTTCTTTATCATGCTAAGAGGAGCAGGAAAAAGCAAAAAATTTCAGAATTGCACCTTGCAATGTGGAGAAATTACTGTTTGTGCATTTACAATATTCATTGATTTTTACCATTGAAAAACGTCCAGAAATGATTGAAGCTACTGACTGAATGAAAGTAGCTGGCATCTCACTCTCTTTGAATCTTCTTTATCATGCTAAGAGGAGCAGGAAAAAGCAAAAAATTTCAGACTTGCTCCTTGCAATGCGGAGAAATTACTGTTTGTGCATTTACAATATTCATTGATTTTTGCCATTGAAAAACATCATGTTATTCATATACCAGAAATGTTTGAAGCTACTGACTGAATGAAAGGAGCTGGCATCTCACTCTCTTTGAATCTTCTTTATCATGCTAAGAGGAGCAGGAAAAAGCAAAAAATTTCAGAATTGCACCTTGCAATGTGGAGAAATTACTGTTTGTGCATTTACAATATTCATTGATTTTTACCATTGAAAAACGTCCAGAAATGATTGAAGCTACTGACTGAATGAAAGTAGCTGGCATCTCACTCTCTTTGAATCTTCTTTATCATGCTAAGAGGAGCAGGAAAAAGCAAAAAAATTTCAGACTTGCACCTTGCAATGCGGAGAAATTACTGTTTGTGCATTTACAATATTCATTGATTTTTGCCATTGAAAAACATCATGTTATTCATATACCAGAAATGTTTGAAGCTACTGACTGAATGAAAGGAGCTGGCATCTCACTCTCTTTGAATCTTCTTTATCATGCTAAGAGGAGCAGGAAAAAGCAAAAAATTTCAGAATTGCACCTTGCAATGCGGAGAAATTACTGTTTGTGCATTTACAATATTCATTGATTTTTGCCATTGAAAAACATCATGTTATTCATATACCAGAAATGATTGAAGCTACTGACTGAATGAAAGGAGCTGGCATCTCACTCTCTTTGAATCTTCTTTATCATGCTAAGAGGAGCAGGAAAAAGTAAAAAATTTCAGAATTGCACCTTGCAATGCGGAGAAATTACTGTTTGTGCATTTATAATATTCAATGATTTTTGCCATTGAAAAACGTCCAGAAATGATAGAAGCTACTGACTGAACGAAAGGAGCTGGCATCTCACTCTCTTTGAATCTTCTTTATCATGCTAAGAGGAGCAGGAAAAAGCAAAAAATTTCAGAATTGCACCTTGCAATGCGGAGAAATTACTGTTTGTGCATTTACAATATTCATTGATTTTTGCCATTGAAAAACATCCAGAAATGATTGAAGCTACTGACTGAATGAAAGGAGCTGGCATCTCACTCTCTTTGAATCTTCTTTATCATGCTAAGAGGAGCAGGAAAAAGCAAAAAATTTCAGAATTGCACCTTGCAATGCGGAGAAATTACTGTTTGTGCATTTACAATATTCATTGATTTTTGCCATTGAAAAACATCATGTTATTCATATACCAGAAATGTTTGAAGCTACTGACTGAATGAAAGGAGCTGACATCTCACTCTCTTTGAATCTTCTTTATCATGCTAAGAGGAGCAGGAAAAAGCAAAAAATTTCAGAATTGCACCTTGCAATGCGGAGAAATTACTGTTTGTGCATTTACAATATTCATTGATTTTTGCCATTGAAAAACATCCAGAAATGATTGAAGCTACTGACTGAATGAAAGGAGCTGGCATCTCACTCTCTTTGAATCTTCTTTATCATGCTAAGAGGAGCAGGAAAAAGCAAAAAATTTCAGAATTGCACCTTGCAATGCGGAGAAATTACTGTTTGTGCATTTACAATATTCATTGATTTTTGCCATTGAAAAACATCATGTTATTCATATACCAGAAATGTTTGAAGCTACTGACTGAATGAAAGGAGCTGGCATCTCACTCTCTTTGAATCTTCTTTATCATGCTAAGAGGAGCGGGAAAAAGCAAAAAATTTCAGAATTGCACCTTGCAATGTGGAGAAATTACTGTTTGTGCATTTACAATATTCATTGATTTTTACCATTGAAAAACGTCCAGAAATGATTGAAGCTACTGACTGAATGAAAGTAACTGGCATCTCACTCTCTTTGAATCTTCTTTATCATGCTAAGAGGAGCAGGAAAAAGCAAAAAATTTCAGACTTGCACCTTGCAATGCGGAGAAATTACTGTTTGTGCATTTACAATATTCATTGATTTTTGCCATTGAAAAACATCATGTTATTCATATACCAGAAATGTTTGAAGCTACTGACTGAATGAAAGGAGCTGGCATCTCACTCTCTTTGAATCTTCTTTATCATGCTAAGAGGAGCAGGAAAAAGCAAAAAATTTCAGAATTGCACCTTGCAATGCGGAGAAATTACTGTTTGTGCATTTACAATATTCATTGATTTTTGCCATTGAAAAACGTCCAGAAATGATTGAAGCTACTGACTGAATGAAAGGAGCTGGCATCTCACTCTCTTTGAATCTTCTTTATCATGCTAAGAGGAGCAGGAAAAAGCAAAAAATTTCAGAATTGCACCTTGCAATGCGGAGAAATTACTGTTTGTGCATTTACAATCTTCATTGATTTTTGCCATTGAAAAACGTCCAGAAATGATTGAAGCTACTGACTGAATGAAAGGAGCTGGCATCTCACTCTCTTTGAATCTTCTTTATCATGCTAAGAGGAGCAGGAAAAATCAAAAAATTTCAGAATTGCACCTTGCAATGCGGAGAAATTACTGTTTGTGCATTTACAATATTCATTGATTTTTGCCATTGAAAAACATGTTATTCATATACCAGAAATGTTTGAAGCTACTGACTGAATGAAAGGAGCTGGCACCTCACTCTCTTTGAATCTTCTTTATCATGCTAAGAGGAGCGGGAAAAAGCAAAAAATTTCAGAATTGCACCTTGCAATGCGGAGAAATTACTGTTTGTGCATTTACAATATTCATTGATTTTTGCCATTGAAAAACGTCCAGAAATGATTGAAGGTACTGACTGAATGAAAGGAGCTGGCATCTCACTCTCTTTGAATCTTCTTTATCATGCTAAGAGGAGCAGGAAAAAGCAAAAAATTTCAGAATTGCACCTTGCAATGCGGAGAAATTACTGTTTGTGCATTTACAATATTCATTGATTTTTGCCACTGAAAAACGTCCAGAAATGATTGAAGCTACTGACTGAATGAAAGGAGCTGGCATCTCACTCTCTTTGAATCTTCTTTATCATGCTAAGAGGAGCAGGAAAAAGCAAAAAATTTCAGAATTGCACCTTGCAATGCGGAGAAATTACTGTTTGTGCATTTACAATATTCATTGATTTTTGCCATTGAAAAACATCCAGAAATGATTGAAGCTACTGACTGAATGAAAGGAGCTGGCATCTCACTCTCTTTGAATCTTCTTTATCATGCTAAGAGGAGCAGGAAAAAGCAAAAAATTTCAGAATTGCACCTTGCAATGCGGAGAAATTACTGTTTGTGCATTTACAATATTCATTGATTTTTGCCATTGAAAAACATCATGTTATTCATATACCAGAAATGTTTGAAGCTACTGACTGAATGAAAGGAGCTGGCATCTCACTCTCTTTGAATCTTCTTTATCATGCTTAGAGGAGCAGGAAAAAGCAAAAAATTTCAGAATTGCACCTTGCAATGTGGAGAAATTACTGTTTGTGCATTTACAATATTCATTGATTTTTACCATTGAAAAACGTCCAGAAATGATTGAAGCTACTGACTGAATGAAAGTAGCTGGCATCTCACTCTCTTTGAATCTTCTTTATCATGCTAAGAGGAGCAGGAAAAAGCAAAAAATTTCAGACTTGCACCTTGCAATGCGGAGAAATTACTGTTTGTGCATTTACAATATTCATTGATTTTTGCCATTGAAAAACATCATGTTATTCATATACCAGAAATGTTTGAAGCTACTGACTGAATGAAAGGAGCTGGCATCTCACTCTCTTTGAATCTTCTTTATCATGCTAAGAGGAGCAGGAAAAAGCAAAAAATTTCAGAATTGCACCTTGCAATGCGGAGAAATTACTGTTTGTACATTTACAATATTCATTGATTTTTGCCATTGAAAAACATCCAGAAATGATTGAAGCTACTGACTGAATGAAAGGAGCTGGCATCTCACTCTCTTTGAATCTTCTTTATCATGCTAAGAGGAGCAGGAAAAAGCAAAAAATTTCAGAATTGCACCTTGCAATGCGGAGAAATTACTGTTTGTGCATTTACAATATTCATTGATTTTTGCCATTGAAAAACATCATGTTATTCATATACCAGAAATGTTTGAAGCTACTGACTGAATGAAAGGAGCTGACATCACACTCTCTTTGAATCTTCTTTATCATGCTAAGAGGAGCAGGAAAAAGCAAAAAATTTCAGAATTGCACCTTGCAATGCGGAGAAATTACTGTTTGTGCATTTACAATATTCATTGATTTTTGCCATTGAAAAACATCCAGAAATGATTGAAGCTACTGACTGAATGAAAAGAGCTGGCATCTCACTCTCTTTGAATCTTCTTTATCATGCTAAGAGGAGCAGGAAAAAGCAAAAAATTTCAGAATTGCACCTTGCAATGCGGAGAAATTACTGTTTGTGCATTTACAATATTCATTGATTTTTGCCATTGAAAAACATCATGTTATTCATATACCAGAAATGTTTGAAGCTACTGACTGAATGAAAGGAGCTGGCATCTCACTCTCTTTGAATCTTCTTTATCATGCTAAGAGGAGCAGGAAAAAGCAAAAAATTTCAGAATTGCACCTTGCAATGCGGAGAAATTACTGTTTGTGCATTTACAATATTCATTGATTTTTGCCATTGAAAAACGTCCAGAAATGATTGAAGGTACTGACTGAATGAAAGGAGCTGGCATCTCACTCTCTTTGAATCTTCTTTATCATGCTAAGAGGAGCAGGAAAAAGCAAAAAATTTCAGAATTGCACCTTGCAATGCGGAGAAATTACTGTTTGTGCATTTACAATATTCATTGGTTTTTGCCATTGAAAAACGTCCAGAAATGATTGAAGCTACTGACTGAATGAAAGGAGCTGGCATCTCACTCTCTTTGAATCTTCTTTATCATGCTAAGAGGAGCAGGAAAAAGCAAAAAATTTCAGAATTGCACCTTGCAATGCGGAGAAATTACAGTTTGTGCATTTACAATATTCATTGATTTTTGCCATTGAAAAACATCCAGAAATGATTGAAGCTACTGACTGAATGAAAGGAGCTGGCATCTCACTCTCTTTGAATCTTCTTTATCATGCTAAGAGGAGCAGGAAAAAGCAAAAAATTTCAGAATTGCACCTTGCAATGCGGAGAAATTACTGTTTGTGCATTTACAATATTCATTGATTTTTGCCATTGAAAAACATCATGTTATTCATATACCAGAAATGTTTGAAGCTACTGACTGAATGAAAGGAGCTGGCATCTCACTCTCTTTGAATCTTCTTTATCATGCTAAGAGGAGCAGGAAAAAGCAAACAATTTCAGAATTGCACCTTGCAATGTGGAGAAATTACTGTTTGTGCATTTACAATATTCATTGATTTTTACCATTGAAAAACGTCCAGAAATGATTGAAGCTACTGAATGAATGAAAGTAGCTGGCATCTCACTCTCTTTGAATCTTCTTTATCATGCTAAGAGGAGCAGGAAAAAGCAAAAAATTTCAGACTTGCACCTTGCAATGCGGAGAAATTACTGTTTGTGCATTTACAATATTCATTGATTTTTGCCATTGAAAAACATCATGTTATTCATATACCAGAAATGTTTGAAGCTACTGACTGAATGAAAGGAGCTGGCATCTCACTCTCTTTGAATCTTCTTTATCATGCTAAGAGGAGCAGGAAAAAGTAAAAAATTTCAGAATTGCACCTTGCAATGCGGAGAAATTACTGTTTGTGCATTTATAATATTCAATGATTTTTGCCATTGAAAAACGTCCAGAAATGATTGAAGCTACTGACTGAACGAAAGGAGCTGGCATCTCACTCTCTTTGAATCTTCTTTATCATGCTAAGAGGAGCAGGAAAAAGCAAAAAATTTCAGAATTGCACCTTGCAATGCGGAGAAATTACTGTTTGTGCATTTACAATATTCATTGATTTTTGCCATTGAAAAACATCCAGAAATGATTGAAGCTACTGACTGAATGAAAGTAGCTGGCATCTCACTCTCTTTGAATCTTCTTTATCATGCTAAGAGGAGCAGGAAAAAGCAAAAAATTTCAGACTTGCACCTTGCAATGCGGAGAAATTACTGTTTGTGCATTTACAATATTCATTGATTTTTGCCATTGAAAAACATCATGTTATTCATATACCAGAAATGTTTGAAGCTACTGACTGAATGAAAGGAGCTGGCATCTCACTCTCTTTGAATCTTCTTTATCATGCTAAGAGGAGCAGGAAAAAGCAAAAAATTTCAGAATTGCACCTTGCAATGCGGAGAAATTACTGTTTGTACATTTACAATATTCATTGATTTTGCCATTGAAAAACATCCAGAAATGATTGAAGCTACTGACTGAATGAAAGGAGCTGGCATCTCACTCTCTTTGAATCTTCTTTATCATGCTAAGAGGAGCAGGAAAAAGCAAAAAATTTCAGAATTGCACCTTGCAATGCGGAGAAATTACTGTTTGTGCATTTACAATATTCATTGATTTTTGCCATTGAAAAACATCATGTTATTCATATACCAGAAATGTTTGAAGCTACTGACTGAATGAAAGGAGCTGACATCACACTCTCTTTGAATCTTCTTTATCATGCTAAGAGGAGCAGGAAAAAGCAAAAAATTTCAGAATTGCACCTTGCAATGCGGAGAAATTACTGTTTGTGCATTTACAATATTCATTGATTTTTGCCATTGAAAAACATCCAGAAATGATTGAAGCTACTGACTGAATGAAAAGAGCTGGCATCTCACTCTCTTTGAATCTTCTTTATCATGCTAAGAGGAGCAGGAAAAAGCAAAAAATTTCAGAATTGCACCTTGCAATGCGGAGAAATTACTGTTTGTGCATTTACAATATTCATTGATTTTTGCCATTGAAAAACATCATGTTATTCATATACCAGAAATGTTTGAAGCTACTGACTGAATGAAAGGAGCTGGCATCTCACTCTCTTTGAATCTTCTTTATCATGCTAAGAGGAGCAGGAAAAAGCAAAAAATTTCAGAATTGCACCTTGCAATGCGGAGAAATTACTGTTTGTGCATTTACAATATTCATTGATTTTTGCCATTGAAAAACGTCCAGAAATGATTGAAGGTACTGACTGAATGAAAGGAGCTGGCATCTCACTCTCTTTGAATCTTCTTTATCATGCTAAGAGGAGCAGGAAAAAGCAAAAAATTTCAGAATTGCACCTTGCAATGCGGAGAAATTACTGTTTGTGCATTTACAATATTCATTGGTTTTTGCCATTGAAAAACGTCCAGAAATGATTGAAGCTACTGACTGAATGAAAGGAGCTGGCATCTCACTCTCTTTGAATCTTCTTTATCATGCTAAGAGGAGCAGGAAAAAGCAAAAAATTTCAGAATTGCACCTTGCAATGCGGAGAAATTACAGTTTGTGCATTTACAATATTCATTGATTTTTGCCATTGAAAAACATCCAGAAATGATTGAAGCTACTGACTGAATGAAAGGAGCTGGCATCTCACTCTCTTTGAATCTTCTTTATCATGCTAAGAGGAGCAGGAAAAAGCAAAAAATTTCAGAATTGCACCTTGCAATGCGGAGAAATTACTGTTTGTGCATTTACAATATTCATTGATTTTTGCCATTGAAAAACATCATGTTATTCATATACCAGAAATGTTTGAAGCTACTGACTGAATGAAAGGAGCTGGCATCTCACTCTCTTTGAATCTTCTTTATCATGCTAAGAGGAGCAGGAAAAAGCAAACAATTTCAGAATTGCACCTTGCAATGTGGAGAAATTACTGTTTGTGCATTTACAATATTCATTGATTTTTACCATTGAAAAACGTCCAGAAATGATTGAAGCTACTGACTGAATGAAAGTAGCTGGCATCTCACTCTCTTTGAATCTTCTTTATCATGCTAAGAGGAGCAGGAAAAAGCAAAAAATTTCAGACTTGCACCTTGCAATGCGGAGAAATTACTGTTTGTGCATTTACAATATTCATTGATTTTTGCCATTGAAAAACATCATGTTATTCATATACCAGAAATGTTTGAAGCTACTGACTGAATGAAAGGAGCTGGCATCTCACTCTCTTTGAATCTTCTTTATCATGCTAAGAGGAGCAGGAAAAAGTAAAAAAATTCAGAATTGCACCTTGCAATGCGGAGAAATTACTGTTTGTGCATTTATAATATTCAATGATTTTTGCCATTGAAAAACGTCCAGAAATGATTGAAGCTACTGACTGAACGAAAGGAGCTGGCATCTCACTCTCTTTGAATCTTCTTTATCATGCTAAGAGGAGCAGGAAAAAGCAAAAAATTTCAGAATTGCACCTTGCAATGCGGAGAAATTACTGTTTGTGCATTTACAATATTCATTGATTTTTGCCATTGAAAAACATCCAGAAATGATTGAAGCTACTGACTGAATGAAAGGAGCTGGCATCTCACTCTCTTTGAATCTTCTTTATCATGCTAAGAGGAGCAGGAAAAAGCAAAAAATTTCAGAATTGCACCTTGCAATGCGGAGAAATTACTGTTTGTGCATTTACAATATTCATTGATTTTTGCCATTGAAAAACATCATGTTATTCATATACCAGAAATGTTTGAAGCTACTGACTGAATGAAAGGAGCTGACATCTCACTCTCTTTGAATCTTCTTTATCATGCTAAGAGGAGCAGGAAAAAGCAAAAAATTTCAGAATTGCACCTTGCAATGCGGAGAAATTACTGTTTGTGCATTTACAATATTCATTGATTTTTGTCATTGAAAAACGTCCAGAAATGATTGAAGCTACTGACTGAATGAAAGGAGCTGGCATCTCACTCTCTTTGAATCTTCTTTATCATGCTAAGAGGAGCAGGAAAAAGCAAAAAATTTCAGAATTGCACCTTGCAATGCGGAGAAATTACTGTTTGTGCATTTACAATATTCATTGATTTTTGCCATTGAAAAACATGTTATTCATATACCAGAAATGTTTGAAGCTACTGACTGAATGAAAGGAGCTGGCACCTCACTCTCTTTGAATCTTCTTTATCATGCTAAGAGGAGCGGGAAAAAGCAAAAAATTTCAGAATTGCACCTTGCAATGTGGAGAAATTACTGTTTGTGCATTTATAATATTCAATGATTTTTGCCATTGAAAAACGTCCAGAAATGATTGAAGCTACTGACTGAACGAAAGGAGCTGGCATCTCACTCTCTTTGAATCTTCTTTATCATGCTAAGAGGAGCAGGAAAAAGCAAAAAATTTCAGAATTGCACCTTGCAATGCGGAGAAATTACTGTTTGTGCATTTACAATATTCATTGATTTTTGCCATTGAAAAACATCATGTTATTCATATACCAGAAATGTTTGAAGCTACTGACTGAATGAAAGGAGCTGACATCTCACTCTCTTTGAATCTTCTTTATCATGCTAAGAGGAGCAGGAAAAAGCAAAAAATTTCAGAATTGCACCTTGCAATGCGGAGAAATTACTGTTTGTGCATTTACAATATTCATTGATTTTTACCATTGAAAAACGTCCAGAAATGATTGAAGCTACTGACTGAATGAAAGTAGCTGGCATCTCACTCTCTTTGAATCTTCTTTATCATGCTAAGAGGAGCAGGAAAAAGCAAAAAATTTCAGACTTGCACCTTGCAATGCGGAGAAATTACTGTTTGTGCATTTACAATATTCATTGATTTTTGCCATTGAAAAACATCATGTTATTCATATACCAGAAATGTTTGAAGCTACTGACTGAATGAAAGGAGCTGGCATCTCACTCTCTTTGAATCTTCTTTATCATGCTAAGAGGAGCAGGAAAAAGCAAAAAATTTCAGAATTGCACCTTGCAATGCGGAGAAATTACTGTTTGTGCATTTACAATATTCATTGATTTTTGCCATTGAAAAACATCCAGAAATGATTGAAGCTACTGACTGAATGAAAGGAGCTGGCATCTCACTCTCTTTGAATCTTCTTTATCATGCTAAGAGGAGCAGGAAAAAGCAAAAAATTTCAGAATTGCACCTTGCAATGCGGAGAAATTACTGTTTGTGCATTTACAATATTCATTGATTTTTGCCATTGAAAAACATCATGTTATTCATATACCAGAAATGTTTGAAGCTACTGACTGAATGAAAGGAGCTGACATCACACTCTCTTTGAATCTTGTTTATCATGCTAAGAGGAGCAGGAAAAAGCAAAAAATTTCAGAATTGCACCTTGCAATGCGGAGAAATTACTGTTTGTGCATTTACAATATTCATTGATTTTTGCCATTGAAAAACATCCAGAAATGATTGAAGCTACTGACTGAATGAAAGGAGCTGGCATCTCACTCTCTTTGAATCTTCTTTATCATGCTAAGAGGAGCAGGAAAAAGCAAAAAATTTCAGAATTGCACCTTGCAATGCGGAGAAATTACTGTTTTGTGCATTTACAATATTCATTGGTTTTTGCCATTGAAAAACGTCCAGAAATGATTGAAGCTACTGACTGAATGAAAGGAGCTGGCATCTCACTCTCTTTGAATCTTCTTTATCATGCTAAGAGGAGCAGGAAAAAGCAAAAAATTTCAGAATTGCACCTTGCAATGCGGAGAAATTACAGTTTGTGCATTTACAATATTCATTGATTTTTGCCATTGAAAAACATCCAGAAATGATTGAAGCTACTGACTGAATGAAAGGAGCTGGCATCTCACTCTCTTTGAATCTTCTTTATCATGCTAAGAGGAGCAGGAAAAAGCAAAAAATTTCAGAATTGCACCTTGCAATGTGGAGAAATTACTGTTTGTGCATTTACAATATTCATTGATTTTTACCATTGAAAAACGTCC
>NW_027368207.1:0-51532 GCF_046119375.1 Phyllobates terribilis
ATGAAGAGTTGACGGCGTTTCGAACTCCCCAAGGCACATATTGCTATATGGTGATGCATTTTGGCCTAAAAATACCGGGGCAACTTACCAAAGGGCTATGACAGTCATATTCCACGATCTACTTCATAATACAATTGAGTGTTATGTGGACGACTTGGTAGTCAAAACTAAAGAAAGAGAGGACCACCCAAATGATCTTCGGATAATCTTTGAAAGGTTACGCAAGCACCAAATCAAGATGAACCCTCTCAAGTGCGCGTATGGCATAACTTCGGGAAAATTTCTTGGTTTTGTTGTTTGAGGCCAAGGTATCAAAATTGATCCCGATAAAATCAATACAATTCTCCAAATGCCTACTCCAAGGAACCTTCGCGAGCTTCGAGGATTACAAGGAAAGCTTGCGTACATCAGACGGTTCATTTCAAATTTGACAGGGAGATGTCAACTATTTCTATGGTTGATGAAAAAGGACTCGCCGTTTTTATGGGATCAACAATACAAAACTGCTCTAGATAGCATTAAACAATATTTGATGAGTCCTCCAGTCTTAATGGCACCGGTGCAAGGAAGGCCTTTGATCTTGTATATAAAAACTCTTGAACGCTCTTTGGGAGCTATGTTGGTTCAAAACAATGATGAAGGGAAAGAGAATGCCTTGTACTACATAAGCCGAACACTGGTGGGAGCTAAACATAATTATTCCTCCATGGAGAAAATTTGCTTGAGCTTGGTATTTTTCGTTCAAAAGCTACGACACTACCTATTTTCCCATCAAATAACATTGGTCTCTAAAGCTGATCCTTTGAAATATATATTGTCCAAGGCTATCTTGTTAGGAAGATTAGCCAAATGGGTCATGCTTTTTGAACCTTTTGACATCAAATTTGTGTCGCAAAAAGCAGTGAAAAGGCAAGTTATTGCCGATTTTCTAGTTGCTCATCCTACCCCGGATAATGAGGAGTTGTCATATGACCTTCCAGACAAAGAAGTTTTTATGGTAGAGGAAAAACCTTGCCAACTATACTTCGATGGTGCAGCAAAATGAGATGGTGTCGGGGTTGGAATTGTTTTTATCACGCCCTTCGGCAGATTGGTGCCCTATTCGTTCTCTCTTTTGGAGATTTGAACAAATAATGTTGCAGAGTATGAGGCACTTATCATTAGTCTTGAAATAGCTCTTGAAATGCATGTTGATCCTCTAAAAGTGTTTGGTGATTCTCAATTAGTCATCAGACAAATATATGGAGAATATGAGGTCAAGACCTCAATCTTGATCCCAGTATGTCAAAGGGAAAATCAACTCATGCACGAGTTTGATGACATAGAAATTGTGCATGTGACCAGGTCTGAAAATGATAAAGCATATGCTTTAGCTAAATTAGCAGCATCATTAACGTTACCTGATGAAAGAGAAATTCAAGTGACAGTTGGAGAGCGCCAAGTATTGGCATCTTCTCTAGACCGTATCGATTCAGTTGAGAAAGTTAATGTCGTATCAGTCTATGAAATCGATGAAGACCTCGATTGGAGACAACCACTGATAAAGTATCTTCAATCTGGAATTCTTCCTGAAGATGCAAAGAAGAAAGTGTATGCAAAATGACGAACACCTAGGTTCTTATTGAGAGGGGATACTCTCTACCGAAGAGCCTTTGATGGAATATTGCTACGGTGTTTGTCAAAAGAAGAAAGCAAGAATATTCTTGCATTAACTCATGTTGGGATGTGTGGAGCACATCAAGGTGGTCCAAAGCTAGCCGGTCAAGTCAAGAGATTGGGATATTATTGGCCTACCATGGTAAAAGATGCAATGGGTTTTGCTAAGACATGTCAATCTTGTCAAATTCACGGGGATTTCATTCATCAACCGCACCAGCTTCTCCACCCATCTATCTTATCATGGCCATTCAATGTATGGAGGCTTGATGTTGTGGGTCCCATAAACCCATCATCTTCCTTAGGCCATCAGTATATATTGGTTGAGACGGATTATTTTTCCAAGTGGGAAGAAGCTATACCATTGAAGACAGTAGGAGGAAAGGAAGTTGTCAACTTTGTAAGGATCCATTTGATCTACCGATATGGGTTCCCTTCGAAGATAATTTCAGATAACGCTCTATACTTCAGAAATCAACTAATGATGAAGCAAACTGAAAATTTTGGATTCAAACACAGCTTTTCATCAAGCTACAACCGGACTTCAAATGGCCAAGCTGAAGCATTTACCAAAGTGTTCTGCAAAATCCTCAAGAAGATGGTGTCAAAATCTAAGAGAGATTGACATGAACGTTTGCTTGAAGCATTATGGGCGTATAGAACAACTGTTCGAACATCCACAGGGTGTAAGCCTTATAATCTTGTTTTTGGATCTGAAGCAGTGTTGCCTCTCGAGGTACAATTACCTTCTCTTAGAGTTGTAGTGCAATTAACAGAGCCAGATGAAAGTGTTAAGATTTGTTTAGCTGAGCTAGAAGCATTGGATGAGCATAGGCTAGAGACACAACAAAGCCTAGAAATCTATCAGGCCCAGGTCGTTGGGGCATTTAATAAGCGAGTTAAGTTCCGTTCATTTTCTGTTGGCGATTTGGTACTCTTGTGTGAATGGGAAATTTGTGAAGAAATTTTTCACTTAAGTCCATTATATGCAAATGATAGTTGATTTGTGATCGGAGCTTGTTATAGGGTGTTAACTAGCGAGTATTAGATTAGGTTTAGTGGTGTTTAGGTGCTTGACGAGTGGTATGCCCGGAATCCAGTTTGGAGTTCATTTCTAGATTCACGGGATGCTCGTGAGTGTTTTTAGTGGCACAACCCTGGATATTCCATTTGTATCCATCAATGGTGCATTCGGGATGGAGCTAGACAGAAGAAGTGCTGAGACGTTGAGCTCAATCAGATGGCTCGTTCTCTCTGATCCGATGTCCGATTGAGGTGATTTCAATTCTAGGAGTTAGATATTGGAGTTTAATTGAAGACTTCAAAATATGATAGCAATCGGAGTTGTGAGTCAAAGGTTATGGTGATTTTACAGACGTCACTTTCTGTAGAAGCTAGAAGGTCGTCTCAGATGCAGCAGTCACGATCGAGATGGAGGCTCACAACCGAGATGCACAGTCACTACCGAGACCCATATGTCACGACCGTGACTCAGCCTCAGATAAGGTGGTCACGATTGAGATGATCTATCACGATCGTGACTCATGAAGACTGGCGAGAAGATTCGATGCACGGAGAAATCGGTTCATGATCCCGACCGTGACCATTGATCTCGACCGCGACACGGACACGGGATGCTCAGATCTGATGATTTTGTCTCGTTATTTTATTAGTTATTTCCACATCTTTTGATTTGTTTTCAGTTATTTTAATTCCTTTGATTAGAAGACTATATAAGGTAGAGAGAATTAGGTTTTTAGATTCATTCTTCTACAGAGACAATTATCACGCAGCCAGACAAAGCTCCACCTTTGTCCATCGTTCGTTCATCACCCTGGTTCGTTTTTCCACCATCTTCCATTGTTATTCATTACTTTCTATGGCTATGTCTAGCTAAACCCATCGTAGTTCACTTCTAAGGTTGATGCCATTGTTCTTGGTTTGTTGTGAGAATTCAAACTCTTATGTTTTAAGTTTAATTTGAGGATTGTTTCATAATATATTCTGCTTTAATTTATCATTGTTTGATCTTGATTTTATCTAGGTGGCCAACTAGATTGATTATTATCTTTCATATTACTAGGCTAGATAATTCGATTTGAAAATTCTTGTCTTTAGGTAGCAAATATGATTTGCATAGACTATTAGCGAGTGCTTATTGTGTAGAGATTGTGAACTTGTGTCGAGTATCGGTGATTTTCCAATGGTATTGCACAAGCCTACTTATCTTTGATCTTCATGCTATTGTGCTTTTGAATCTTGGAATTTCCATGGTTATTGCATAATAAGGGTTTCTAGGACTATTTGGACTAGTTGCTTATTACGGAAAAATAGTAGGACAACCGAATTAAACATTCAGAGTATAAGTTATTAGGATTTGATGATCAACATTCCGCCTGAATAATGCGTTGATACTAAAGGAGTGAGCTTTTCCCCCATAATTGTTTACAAACCAACAATCATATTTCTTGCTTACTTATTGCATTTCTTAGTTATTAGAATCAAACAAAAAAAACCATTTGCTTACTACTTGGTTGCATAATTAGAAATAAACTGTCTTTCTGGCTCTCTAGGGTTTGATCCCTTACCTCCCACTTTACTAGTGGATTCGAGTTCGGATTTTCTTTGATAGGTATAGCGACTTTAGCCTCATCAGTTTGATTTTGGGCAACCCTTCCTAGAAGGTGGGTCCGAAGTTTGTCCTCTGATGTATGGACAAAATAAAAAGAACATGTACTTGATGAGTTCGCAAAATGAACTACGAATGGCTTGATCCCTCAAAAGAGGGTACGTAGGCAATCTAGTAGTTGATGAATGAAGCTAGGTGCAGCCCCAAAAATAAATAAAACTACTTTGTCCCTTTTAACTACGGTTATTCTCATTGCACATAATATTTGAAACATAAAAAGGTGCAAAAAATGAGATAACAAGTAGTCATCCAAAATTATGAGGGTGTTTATTAAAACGGGCAACAAAAATAATGAAATGGTTGTTGACAACATACTCAAATGAGATAGAAAAGAATATAATAATAATGAAATCAAATGCCGATAATGGCGTACAAGATGATTCAAGCAAAAGAAGTAGAAATAGTTATTTCATCAATGAGATCTTGGATCCGTTGCTTCTTTAAATTGAGTTTGATGACCTTGTCATGTCCTGCTTGCTCCAATTCACCTTGGAGACGATGTATGATCTCCTCATCTTCTCTAATGGAGTCCTGAAGTTGACCTCTGTCTTTCTCTAATTCAGACTTATTAGCCTCAAAAGAAGTTTCCATTTGTATAAGCTTTTCTTTAAGTACCAGAATCTCTTTCTCTTTCTCCTCTAAATGAAGGGACTTTGAGACAAAAAAGAGATTTGATCTTGCTTTGATGTGAGCATAGATGGTTGTTGAGTTAGTTGAGTCGATAATTCCTCAACATGATAAGGGTCAATAGTATCCCCTAACCCTTTTGCAGCCTCCATGTCATCAAATATTTATTTGATCTTCAAAATGAACCAATCTAGGTCAATATGAATGACCCTCGCCATCGCTTGTAGCATATCAAGCGTTTGCATAACACTTGAGCTCTCAGCTAGAAGGTTTTTTGGAGACTCAAATTTAGATAAAGACTTATTGATTGACTTCATGCCATTTGAAAGGATTTGACGAATCCAATCATTCTCCACTTGAGAAAATATAGCTTGCAAAGTAGAGGACACACTCTGAATAGGAACAATGTCCATATTTACATTCTTTGCACTTTGAGATCACGACTCGGGCATATTTGCAACAATAGTACAACTAGGGTCAAGATTATCAACAAAGGTTGGTGTCTTCTCTTCGACCAAAGTAGTCGCATCAGCATCAACTGGATTGTCCTGGAAAAACTTGTCGTGGAAACCAACGGATTCTGAGCTATCAGACTTGTTTTCCTTTCTATGACAGACCCTCTTAGGGTTTATATCGGTACTAAGTGATACTTTATCCAAGATCTCCTTTTGAGCAGCTTTCCTCTTGCTTGTAGTATCCTTGCTAATTGTAGGCATGCTGGCATGAGACTGAGGTGAATATGTTGATGAAGAAACAGGATCATGGTGTTCATTTTCCTTAGGGACATTAACACTCCCTTTTGATCTGGTAGACGGAGTACTGATGTTCGTGATCGTATAGACATACTCCTTTTTCTTTCCAAGCAACATTGTCTTCACCTTGTCACAAGATTGTGCAAGATAGGGTGTAGATACTCGTGCCCACCAACCATAATAAGAGTAAGTACATGGTCCTTGGTGATAGTCATGCGGGATATGGAACAAAGTGCCAGTGTTTGTTCTGAACAGCACGGCGTAAGCTTTGGCAATGTCTTCTAGAGACCTCTTACTCCTATGAAGGAAAGAGACATTCAGATCATTTATGGGAATCCCTTGATCAAATCCGAATTGTCGAGCAAATCTATTCGGGTAGTAAGGCTCTAGCATCAAGTTCACCCCGAGACGAACAGGTAACATGGCAATACGAATGGTTACTAAATGTTCAAAAATATGGGACGGGAGCTTGTCTGAGTCTATATAATCCTTGCCATCAATTTCTACCCCGAAGCTGACTGAGCGATAAGAAACATTTTCAGTGCCTCTAAATAGGAGCCTTGCGTTGCATAAATCAATAGCATGGGCATGTATTCCTGCAACTCGAGCTAGAGGAGGGAAATCTTTCTGAATCTTATCAGTCGGACGATGTGAATATAATGAAGGAAAGTACTATGCCAACTAGCCAAGAACAAAGTGAATACCAAAGCGTGGTTTAGCACTACAAGGTTACTAGGATGATTGGATACTTCTCCCAATCCATGATATATGTGACCTAGAACAGTTGGAGCTAGTGAAATTTGCTTTCCTTGAACCATGAACGAGGCCATAATAAATGTCTTTGGTCGAATGGGTCTAGATTTCCCTGGAAAAAAAAATCTGCTAAGCAAAAGGGACAGGTAAGATGCAAGTTCCTCTGTATCTGAGACATGGAAGGATAGCGATTTATTTTGTTTTTCTTTTGAAGTGCAAGCACGTGGCACTGTCTTATTTCTTGAAGTTGAAGAATGCTTCTTTGTGTTCAAAGGGAAATCTTCATAAGATACATGAGCCTGCTCTCCCCTATAGAAGTGTTGGATCCACTTATACCAAGACACTTCGTTAGCTTGCTCATGACGACAAAGCTTAGCATGAATCCTCAATATCTCTACAGCAACATGAGGGAATTTGGCTTTGTCTAAAAGGTCAACATTTGGAGGCAAATATTCTTCATAGGGGGCCCTAAAATAGGTAGACCGATGATATGTTTCAAGTCATTAAGAGATATGCCTATTTCACCGCCTCCATGGTGCAACGTGTTCGTTAAAGAGCTCCAGAGTTTGCAAAAATCTTTCCACACTGACTTGTTCAGGTTGTACGGATATTCTGATACTCGAACTAGGCCATATATACCAACTCTTTGAGCTTCTGACTGTGCTTCTGAAGAATGCGCTCAGTCTACTCCATAAGCTTAGCAGTAAAAATAGAAAGACGATGGAATGTAAATTATATGCCCCAATTACTCCATCCATTAGCCTCTTTACAGTTGGATAAAATTTGTCCTTGACTTCTGCAATATCATCTTCAAGACGAACCTTTTCAAGAAGACAAGCTTTGAATTGTGGCATATAACCTTTGCAGGGTAATACACAATTCTTAGCATCACGCCCGGAAAATTTGAGTTTTCCCTCTGGAACATCCTTCTTTCTAGTGAGAGTGATAAGTTCACTGCATAAACCGCTTGCCTTGATCTTTTCCAGATAGAGCGTCCTACAATATAAAGGACCATATTCTACATCAATACCATTACTCATTGGCGCCCTTTGAGCTTCAACTTCACCCCAAATCTTCATGGCGTAGACCTGAAAAAGGAGAATCAAGGTTTAAGTTGAGTGGTCATAAAGACAAAAATTTGAACATGTTCATAAATTCACAAGTATAAAGTTTCGCGGGCAACTGTTTGATCACAAAATTTCACAACTTAAATAAATTTATCATATAAGTCTGATTTATTAAATCATATCAATCTGGACCGCTATATAAATTTAAAATTAAATTTAAATATATGTGGTCCATTATTATATATATCGTATTTGTTCCCTTGAAAATTAAAAAAGAATCTTATATAAAAATAATGAGGCAGATTGTACGGTTGAGTGGCTCGTAGTTAACTAATTAACCTCCACTTTAGTTAGTTAATTACTTAATTAACTGTCTCGTTCTGTTTCTATATGTATGGGAATTGAGGTGTAAAGCAAGAGAATGGACTTGAATTAGTTGCTGCAAAGTTAAACAAATACTTAAGAATTTCGTCTACAGTAAGTGCAGGATCTGCCATGATGGTGATTTGTTTTTTTATTATTATACACATCATAATTTTACGAAGGTTTATCTATGTTCTGGCCATACAAATTGGTTTTGTCTTCCAAACACTATATACTCAGTGGATTTTGTTTGGTTTAAAAATACTTAAACACAAATTCAGCGCCAAGTTTTTTTATTATACAGTATATTAATTTCAAAAAAGTTTTGATCTCTCTACACCTTTGCAAAGGCTTCATAAGAAATCATTAGTGTTTTTAATTAACAAAGTTTTCTCCGGTCTCTCTTTGATGAACCGAGACTAAAGAATAATTAAAGTTTCATTTGTAGTTGGCAAGAAAGTAATTACTTTCAATTCTCTATATATAAATTAGATATTTTATAGATGACCCGGAAATAATTATTTTCGGTATGCCACACCTTATAAAAATACACCGAACTTTTGAAAGTAATTACTTTCATACTCGACATCATCTTGTCTTGTGAGAATTCAATTGAATTCGGAACTCGACACCGTCTCTTGTTTTGTGATAATTCAATTGAATTAAAAACTTGACATCATATTTATAAACATGTGATAATTAGAAGAAGGAAAAGAGCCTTGAAATACCTTAGAAATCTTAATGTAAATAAAGATTTGAAATTAAGGGCCTTCCGATCTATATCGTTACAGAGTTGAGAAAATAGATACATGTAGTCTTATGATAACAAAAAATCTTAATGCCCCTGGGGTGTTGCTCGAGTGGTTGGCAGGGAGGAGTAGATCCTTGGTGTAGTAATTTCACCCGGGTTTGAAACATGCTACTGCCACTAATTGTGGACATTCTGGATTTAATCATGCTAAGGAGTGATGGCCTAGCTGCCTGTTGGACCCCATAAGAAGGGCCCAAAAGAATATAGTAAGAAAACGGACCATCAAGGAAGAAGGCGAGTTCCAAGAAAGGCTCAGGCCTATAAATAGGGGATTAAAAGGTGAAAATTGGCAAATGACTGTTTGGTGGACAATTAGCAGTAATTTGAGAGCTCTCCCCTTACACTTCGTATAAATGTGCACACAGAACGCGTCCACCAAAATATCTTCGTGAACATTTTCTCCCTTTTTCTCTCTCTCTGCCTCACGTAACTTATATTATTCGATTTTGCATAGCCTGCTTTCCCGAATGAAATCTAACTTGAGCGTCGGAGAGTCAAATCCAGAGGCCTCCCTCATCTGGGTTTGATACGCAGGTAGACAAAGCCCAATACACGAAGCCTATTACAACACGAAGCCTATTACAACACGAAGCGCATTAGGAATACCAAGCCCACTGCAACACGAAGATCGTCCTCAACTTCACGAAGAGCAGTTCCAAACAATCCTCAAGCAATCCAAAGCCCTCGCATAGAGTGTTGACTACACGAAGTTTCCGGGCTCCAACACTGACGCTGTCTATGCAAATATTCTGACGAGGTTAAGACGATTTTTTCGCGATGGTAAGATTAGAAGGCCTTCCAAGTGATAGTGATAGCGTCCGGTCCGCGGACAGCAATCAACCACCACTTTGCATCCCATCTATGCGTGGGTGTCTCAAGAGGTACTTGAGGGCTTCCAGGACTGGAAGGAATACATAGAGAATCACATCCGTTACTCAGACGGATCCCGTCGTGGCAGAGACACAGATGAAAGCACCCCTCCGATTACTACTCACGTGACACGTACACGGATACGTACCATTACTATGACCATACACCATACAATCCGGAGCACATGCTTGGTCTAGAACGGCCACGGTTTCCACCACAGCCCCAGCCGTCTCATGAACAACCGTTCTATGAGCCTCGCGCGATAACGTCAACGTACGCTAATGGCCCACCTCCTTTCCCTCATAACCCATCCCCTCCGTCATAGCCCCTACTTCCCCATGTATGCTCCAAGGCAACCTCACGAGGCGTCCACAATCTTTGCGAAGCACATAACGCGAACAACCGTACGCGACAACTTCAAGTACCTAGCAGTGAAAGATTACATGGGTAAGGAAGATCCCACTGAACATTCCATCTGGTACTGATACGCCATGCTCGCGAGCAATGCAGATGATGCCACGTGTAAGGGCTTCCCGAATACCCTATCCGGAGCAGCTCTGATCTAGATTCTAGGCCTCCCAAGGGTGTCATAAATAGCTTCGCAGATCTTGAAAGTAGGTTCCTCACACACTTCAGCGCCTCACGAAAGCAGGAAGTTGTTATGCAGCACAGCGCGGGGGCCCGGACGAATCCCTGGCTGATTATGTAGCAAGATTCACAACCGTTGTTATTCAGGCGAGTGATTTTAAAGATGATACTGCATGCTATGCGTTTCTTTGCGGTTTGTGCGACGGGACAGAATTCAAGGATAGAATGAGTAAGTAGAAGGGAATCAAGTATGAAGGGATGTTGGAAAGGGCCTATGAGCAAATTTAGGGTGAGATGATAACCGGCCAAGGCTCACGTAGACAGGTCATAAAAGGTAACAAAACTTGGGGTCCGAAAAGGCATCACGACCAGAGCCGGTCAAGGAAGCCGGATTATGAAACACGAGCGAACAACGCGTAACCAAGAGATCAACAGGGGAGGTTCCAACCGCAAAATCTTATGGCCAATGTCACTCAGGGAAGTGGCCAACGGGGAAAGAGAGCAATGGAACGGAGACCAGTGTGGTATGAGAGGCATAACACCACAACTCATTATTCCTCATATTGCCGCTCTATCAGATGAGACGCAGACATGGAGAATCGAAGAGTGATGGGCACACATCGAACCTGGGTGAACCCTCCATGCCGTGAGCAGACCCATCGCGGTCCAGCACAGCATTTCCCTCAACCTGATGGTTTCGTGGGGACCATCTCGAGAAGGCACTCACCCAGACTCGTGAGTAGGGCAGAACAACGGAGAGCGTCTAATGCAACACCTCCGTCCGGGAGGCCCATCATGATCCTGAGAGAGGAAAAGCGAGAGCCGTATAAGATGATGTTCAGTGAGAAAGATGTAAATGAATGGGCCACGCGAAATGAAGATCCTCTTGTGATCCACATACAGCTCGGCACGAAAATTGTGAAGAGAGTCATGGTCGACACAGGTAGCGCAGCAGATATTTTATACTGGGACGTCTTCGAGAAACTGGGTATTGACAAAAGCCAGCTAAGGCCAACACAGTGCAACCTTGTAGGGTTTACAGGTGATTCGGTGAAAGCGTCTGGGGTAATCACCCTGGAAATGATCCTCGGAGATTCAGGAGGTCCGAGAAGGCACTGTTTTGTTGATTTCCTTGTCATTCCAATGACATCTTCTTACAACGTGATCATCGGTAGTGAACAAGGTTTGAAGCAACCGTCTCGATCATCCATTTCTGTGCGAAGTTCCCGACAGCCTGTGGCACATGAGTTGCATCCGGAAACCAAGAGGAGAGTCAAACTTGTTATCACTTCACAGAAAAGGGCAAACAGAAAGCAGTTCACACTAGCCAGGTATACGTAAACTCTCATGATGACGAGGAAGCGGAGTTGGATCCGTGAACACCGGACTTTTTAGACACTCAATCCGAAGTACTAGTATCCCTCGGGAAGGACACCATTGCCCCATTTGAGTCCGACCACGAGAAGTTGTTATCGGGAGAGGGTTACAACCCTCGGTGACGAGAGAGATTGTGAAGCTTTTGTCAGGTTCGCGTGATGTCTTCGCCTGGACACCTCACGATCTTAAGGGAATTCCTCCCGAAGTAATTAGCCATTATTTGGCCATCCATCCAGACTTAGTACCAAAATGACAACGTAAAAGGAAACAGACAGGGCCTAAAAACGTGGATGCGGGGACGGAGTTAGCGAAGCTCCTCAAGGCAAGATTTGTGGAGCCATTTCAGTACCGCAAATGGATCGCGAACGCTGTAATGGTGCCCAAGAAGGACAACGGAAAATGGTGCATGTGTATGGACTTTACAGACTTGAACAAAGCATGTCCGAAAGATAGTTATCCATTGCCCGCCATCAACCAGCTTGTCGATTCCACCGCTAAGGATGAGGCATTGAGTTTTCTTGATGCCTACTCAGGGTACAACCAAGTGCCCATGAACCACGCAGACGCCGAGCACACTGCTTTCATCACTGACAAGGGAACTTTCTGCTACAAAGTGATGCCATTTGGGCGGAAGAACGCGGGGGGTACTTTCCAGTGTCTCGTTGACAAAATCTTCAGAGGAATGATGGGGGAAACTGTGGAGGCGTACGTAGACAATGTCGTTGTTAAGAGCAAGAAGCATGAGGATCATGTACGCGATTTGTCAGAGGTATTTGAAACTTTGCGAAAGTACGGGATGAGTCTGAATCTCAAGAAATGTGTCTTTGGAGTAACAGAAGGGAAGTTCCTGGAGTTTCAGATCAGCAATTGAGGGATCGAGGTTAACCCTGCGAAGGTCAAAGAGGTTCTTGACATGGCACCACCGCAAAGTATCAACAAAGTTCAAAGGTTCATTGGATCTGTGAACTACTTGGGAAGATTCTGCGCAAAGCTCGCTGAGAAAAATTTGCCATTCTTTGATGTGTTGAGGCAGCTGAAAAATTTCCAGTGGAAAGACGACTGTTCAGAGGCATTTGCGAGGCTCAAAGAGCACCTCACCCAGTTGCCGACACTGTCCTCCCCCATCCCATGAGAGAGCTGACAGTTGTACATTTCAGCAAGTGAGAAGGCGGTAAGCGCAGTATTAACTCACGAATCAAAGAAACCCGTCTATTTTGTGAGCAAAGCATTACTCACCATGGAAGAACACTACACCCCGGTAGGGAAGGTTGTCTTCGCGTATATTGTTGCAGCACGTAGATTCAGACCATATTACCACACCCACACCATCCAGGTATTAACTAATCTTCCCTTGCACATCCTCTTCCACAGGCCAACAACCTCCGAAAGACTACGAAGTGGGTGATTGAGCTGTCTGAGTTTGACATAGAGTACAGGCCAAGTCCGGTCATCAAGGCGCAAGCATTAGCAGATTTTATTGTCGAAACCAGTTTTCGTGAAGTTATCAGTGACACCAATGAGAAGACGTGGCAGTTTTACGTGGATAGGGCCGTAAATGCAGAGGGTTGTGATGCAGACGTAGCTCTGTATTCACCAGACAGGATAGTTCATAAGCATGCAATTAATTTGAACTTTGTCACGACCAACAACGAGGCTGAATATGAAGCGTTGATAGCAGGGATGGAGATCGTGTTGGCAAATTCAGTAGAGAGAGTAGAGTGCTTTTGCGATTCGGAGGTAATAGTACAACAGATGCAAGGGGTATACGAAGCCAAGACTGGTAACTTACCTAAATATCTAGCAAGGGCTGGGACCTTCCGCTCTCTGTTCAAGCAATTCTTGCTCACGATCATCCCTCGCGATAAGACTGAAGAAGCAGATAATCTCGCGAAGATGGCATCGAGGTTAAGGCTGAGGGGAGAAAGTGGAGAGTCTAAACCCGTGTGGACACGACGGAGTGATGAACGAGCTATAAGGAAGTTGTTTGAAATAATGGCCATAGATATGGTCGTTGACGACTAGCGTAGTGCAATTATGAAATATCTAGCTGACGGTATTGTCCAAGAAAATCCTCGAGAGAGACATAAGTTAGAAGTACAGGCTGCACGTTTCTACATGAACCAAGGAGAGTTGTACAAAAGGGGGTTCATAAGCAGGGAGTTGCAGTGTCTTTCGGTAGAAGATGGTCAAAATATGATCGTCGAGCTGCATGCTGCCCTATGAGGAACACATGCCGGATCGAGAGCACTAGTATACAAGGCCTTACTGATAGGAGCTTATTATATAGTGTTAACTAGCGACTATTAGCTTAGGATTAGTGGTGTTTAGGTGCTTATTGAGTGGTATTCTCGGAATCCGGTATGGTGTTCATTTATGTATTTGCGTGATGCTCATAAGCGGTATTTTGTGGTTTTATTACGGAGATCTCGTTTGTACTCACTTTTAGTACATTTGAGATGGAGCTAGAGAGAAGGATACCACGCCTACACCCATGGAGAAGCCTACAGGTGAAGCCGAGCTGCCTCGAAGCTTATAGAAGACCAAAGACCAGTTCGAGAGACTACATCACGACCGAGAGGAGGTGTCGCGACCGAGATCCAGCCTTAGAGAAGAGTCACGACCGAGACTACATGTCGCGATTGAGACTTAGCCTCAGTAGACATGTCTCTACCGAGACCATCCTGTCGCGATCGCGACAATTGCCGACCCTGAGAACTGGAGCCAGATCGCGATCGCGACCCACATGTCTCGATCGCGACCACGGACATGGACCGGCCCAAATTGAAGATTTTAGTCCGAGATTCTGATTTGTTTTTAAGTTATTTTTATTTCTTTTGATTTATTTTATTTCCCTTTCACTAGGAACTATATAAACCCTTAGATATTAGGTTTAAAAGACTTTTGCTCAATTTCACAACTTCATCCTTAGAAATTCAGCAGCCAAGAAGAAAGCTTCCACCTTTGTGCCACTTTCACCTTCATCCCTGGTTAGTTTCATCCATAATTATGTATTGATTTCAATTGGCTATGTCTGGATAAGTTCCTCTTAGTTCACTCGTAGGTTGAAGCCATTATTCTAGGATTTGTTTGTGAGAATTCTTACGTTTATGTTCTAATAATAATTTCAGCATTGTTTTATGATCTCTTGTGCTTTATTGTCTATTGATTGATCTTGGTTTTATCTAGGTGGCCAACTAGGTTGATTATTATCCATCATATTGCTAGGCTTCATAATTCAATTTGAAAAGTCTTGTCTTTTAGGTAGCAATCAGAATTTGCATAGACTATTTGCGAGTGCTTATTTTGTAGAGATTATAAACCTGTGTCGAGTATTGGCGATTTACCAATGGTATTGCATAGGCCTACATATCTTTGATCTTTATGCTGTTGAGCTTTTGAACCTTAGGATTTCTTTGGTTATTGCTTACAACAAGGGTTTCTAGAACTATTTGGACTAGTTGCTATTTACGAACAAAGAGTAGGACAACTAGATTAGTTAGTTAAGAATATAGGATTAAGAGAATTCAATGATCAACTTTCCATAAGAATAATGCAATGATGCTAAAAGAGTGAGCTTTCCATCATAATAGTTTACAAATCTAACATTTATCGTTTTATTATTGTTACTTTAGATTACAACATTCAAAACCCCCTAGTTACTACTAGGTAACACAAAAGAAATAGACTATTGCTATGGCTCTCTTGGGATTCGACTCCGACTTACCACTTTACTAGTGGATTGTTTAGTTGGATTATCTTTGATAAGAACAGCGACCGTTTTACACCTGTCAAATTTTGGCGCCGTTGCAGGAGAGCCAACTGTTATAGTTTGTTTCTTTTTGTGTTACTTTGGTGTGGACCTATCTTATGGTCCACACTCGCGCTACTAATTCAGATTTGCTTGATTTCATTCCAGAGATAGAGCGGACGCATCTACGCAATCTATGAGAATCTCTACAAAATCTAGTGATCGAATCACTGGCTGCTAGAACGTTGCGAGAGCTTACAGACCCACATCTGACGCAACAACATCTAGGAGTAACGATGCCTGCCCTGAATGTCGACGTTACGTTCGAACTAAAGACCGGATTCATCAATTTGCTACAAAAGTTTCATGGCATGGTTGGGGAAGACCCGACTATGCATCTTAGTGAGTTCCATGACATCTGTAGCTGCAGTAAGCCAAGTAACGTCACCGATGAGCAAATTAAGATGAGAGCTTTCGGTCTTACACTGAAAGACAGCGCGTGTCAATGGTATTATTTGCTACCCACCGGAAGTATCGACACTTGGGAGAAACTTCACAAAGCTTTCCTTAGTAAGTATTTCCTGTCCAAGAAGGCGGTTGCGTTGAAAGAGCTATTGCAATGGTGGAATAGCAGGACGCCGAGACGCTGCAGTCAAAAGATTTGCAAGCTTATGTGCTAGCTTCCCATTCCATGGGTTTGAGGAGAAAGATTTGGTGACCCACCTTTACAATGGGTTACTTGATAATGAAAGGAGGTTAGTAGACGTTGCGTGTAATGGAAGTGTGCTGAATTTGACTTCCGCCGAAGCTAGAGCCGGACTAAATGAGATTTATGAGGGAATGAGAAGTTTTGGAAGGACGTACACGAGGAAAGGATTAAAGGTTGTGGATTCCGGAGAGCCCGGATGGAATAGTGAGATAGCTGAACTAAAAAGTATGATCAAGAACATCGCCATTAGAAATCACAAACCTGCGAGATTATGTGGAATTTGTGCGGACAAGAGCCATCCTACCGACATGTGCCCGCAACTCCAAGACCAAACTATCACTGAAGTACATGTTGTAGGAGGTTTCGGACCTCCTAGACCTGGGTTTGAGAACAACAACAACTACAATCAGCGAGAGAATAACAACTACAATCCGAGAGGTAACAATCATCCTGGTTTTAGATGGGGCGACTCGGCTGGGGCGCAGAATAGACAATATCCATACAAAAACCAGTACCGCGCTCCATATCAACCGAAATCCGACGAACCATCTATGAAGGAAATACTCGAGTCCTTGACCAAACACTTCACCGCCCATGTTCAAACAACCGATTTGAGCATACGCAGTCTAGAGAAACAGGCCGCAGAAATAGCGGAAGCGGTGAACAACTTGCAACAGCAGAATTCGGGAAAGCTACAATCGCAAACTGTCGCAGCTCCGAGGGAGAACGTAAGTGTCATCATGATACGAGGTGGGCAGTCACTCGATGAAAAGGTAGAGGAAGAGATGCTGAAAACGGTTCCTGAGCTGATATGTCGACCGAGACAAGAAGGTCGCGATCGAGACTTGGCCCCCGTAGAGATGTCGCCATCGCAACATGCATGTCTCGACCGAGATGACGGTACCCGAGTTTCAGAAAATTTTATCGACAAGAATCACGATCACGACACACCATCTCGACCGCGATTTAGCTTCAGTTCATCCAATCTCGGCCGCGACCATACATCTCGACCGCTACCAAATGCCGATTTCTGCGACTACAAGGAGATTTTCAAAACGCTTAGTAAGTGTAAAGTGAATATCCCTCTGCTCGAACTCGTCAAGAATGTCCCTTGCTACGGTAAACATTTGAAAGAACTCTGCACTAAGAAGAGAAGTGAGAAGCTAAAAGGAAGGCAGAAAGTTCAAGTCAGCGAAAGAGTTTTGGCGGCCATCCAACGGAAGATAGCTGCCAAGCGCTCAGACCCAGGGATGGTGAGTATCCCGTGCACTATAGGGAAAACAAAAATCTATAAGGCCATGCTAGATCTAGAAACATCTATCAATGTTTTACCTTACTCATTGTATAAATCATTAGAATTAGGATCTATGAGTAGGACATAGATCATGCTTCGGTTAGCTGACGGGTCTACGATTTACCCGAAAGGGTTAGTCGAAGATGTGTTGGTTATGGTCGAGGACCTTATATTCCCTGCATATTTGTATATACTAGATGATGTCCATGATACGCAGGCTATACCTGTCCTACTAGTTAGACCCTTTATGAGGACAGCTAAAACAAAACTAGACCTAGATACCGGGGTACTTACGCTCGAGTTGGACGGGGATTTTGTCAATTTTAATATATATGAGACTACGACAAAATCTCTGGATGATGGCTCGTTATTCTGTATTATGGATGTTATTGAACCCTCCAAACTAGGCTCGCATGTTGTTTTGGGCAGTAGCCCCACCTCACTAACCACACAGGGAAAGAAACCTGCTAAAGCTGTTGTGCAGGGTACGAAAAAGGCGAAAACAAAGCCCAAGAGAACGTCTAAGTGTGGGGAGAGTAAGGAGAAAAAGAAGCCCAAGCAAAAATGGGTGGTCAAGGAAGAGAATGGTCTAAGGTTCAAACCTTTCCATCCGTGGTTCAAGAAGATGATGCGATCCGGAAGGGATCGAAAAAACGATGATTAAGTCATACTACGTCGTGTCGCGACGTTAACTAAGGCGCTGATCGGGAGGTAACCCGAGGGATTTTTACTAACGTTAATCCCATTATTTTGTTTTGTTTTAATGTTTTTGTTTCAGGAAAAATCAAGGGACTATCATGTAGGAAGCAATCGGAGGATAAAAATAACGAATCGGCTTTAGCTACACGTGTCGCGATCGCGACACCCGTAAAAAAATCTGCCTTTTACACGTCACCTTTTCTTTTCTACCCCTCTTTTCTCCCTTATTCGGCCGGCCGTAGCTCATACATCTCGACCGAGACACTCATCCCCTCTCTTCTTCTTCTTCTTCCTCAAACCCTCAATTCTCCATTACTCCTCCAAAGCTCAAGCTTTTACCTCCATTCCACTCCAAATCTCCATCTACACTCCCTCACCATCACTCTCTGCATTAATCTCTCCCAATTTCATCAAAATCTCTCAAGAACCCTAACCCCCAATTTCCTCAAATCTCCTCCAAATCAAGTTTTTCCTCCACTAAATCAACACCACAAGACCGGATTCGTGCCCTACATTCCATATTTGTAGCGGTGTTCGAAGAGGAGAAAGAACGGAGCCACCACGTGAGATCGAAAAGGAGGAACTTGACCGAAAATTCACGCGTCTCGACCGCGAGTTCCTGGTCTCGATCGCGACTTCAGCCCAGAAACGTCCTTCCCGAGTACTCTAAATCGCGATCGCAACACCCCATTCACGATCGAGATTTAGCCCCAGTTGAGATGTCTCGATCACGACATTCACATCTCGGCCACGACTTCGCCTCAATTGAGCCATCTCGATCGCGACATATCCGTCTCGATCACGACATCGACGCAGTTTCGTCAATTCAGGTATCTTCGAGTGGTCGAACTTGTTCATTCATGGTTGTGACCACTTTATTGTGCTGGGATTGTGCTGTGTTTGTGTGAAATAGCTCCTAAGAGACAGAGGAGAACCGCCGATGAACTGGATCAAATTGTAAACAACAAGGCTATTGTCCAGACCCAGTTTCCGGATATGAGTTTGCTGTGCAGCATGAAGTTGAATGAGGTGACAAAGTTCACCAAGGCGGGATTAGGCGGATTCCTGGGGCTAAGTGCGCCCACCTACCCGAACTTCACTCGGGAATTTCTGAGAATGCTGACTATTTGTCAAGACAACACACTGACAAAGTAGCATCCATTGAATGGTGGTCGAATAACAGAAAGTGGACGCTGACTCATGACCAGATAGCCCACGCGCTAGGGGTGAGCAAGAGGGCGAGATGGGATAGAGATGTGGACCATGACACAATGAAGGAGTGGTGGACGAGAGGTTCAGGAGAGGCTTACGACGCCAAGCGCACCACTGACATGTCGGTTGCTTTCCCACCATGGCACCTTATCCACAAGTTGGTGGCGATGTGCTTTGGGAACAAGGCTGAGAACAATAAGATCTCGGTCAACCAGCTGTTTTTGATGTGCGCATTTTCCTATGAGTGTGAGTTCTACGTTCCCGATTGGCCGACCCAGTTTGTGCGCGCCTGCCAAGAGTTATGGAAGGCACAGTTCGGCGACATCGTTGTAGGGGGGATGATCACTCTCCTTTCCATTGAAGCTGGTTGTCCCCCACGTGATCAGCCCATCCTTGGGAGTTACTTGTACGACGAGCAGTGGTGTCAGCGAAAATTATGGATGAGGAGAGACGGAGTGTGGCTCACATACTTATTCGGGCGAGGCTTCCAAATCAGATTCCCGCGAGAGGAGCCCGTCATTTTCGGCACATGGTCTGACATGTACATCCCACCAGACGTCGTCCCATCAGGTCAGCATTTTCCTATCCCTGGTCCAGCTCCAGATCCAGCTCCTACATATACCCCCGCCCCTACATTCGTCCCCGTGCCTGAGCAGCCACATTCGTACTCTGACGTCGGTGCGAGTGCTTCTGGATCCTAGAGCTACTCAGATGAGACGTACTAGAGGACGCATATGGCTCACCAGATGGCCAGTTGACGGCGGAGCTGAGGGAGATGCGGACGACGACGCATGCGGTCTACCGGAACCAGGAGGTGTTCCAGGCTGACATGTTGAGCCTACGGGAGGAGATCCGGCGCGACCAGGAGTACTAGCACCAGCAGTGGGTGCTCCAGAGGCAGCAGTGGGAGTAGTTCAGAGCCGCCTACCCCGATCCACCGCTAGCTGATGATGAGGATGACTACGAGGATGACGACGACGACGACGACGACGATGATGCCACCGACGATGACGGAGATGATGATGATGGTGTCGAGGAGTGATTGTGGTACCTTCTCCCTCTTCCCTTTTTATGATGTCCTCTTTTGCTGCATTGGGGACAATGCTCTATTCAAGTGTGGGGAGAGGAGTTGCGTACCGAGGAGTTTTATGATGCTGTTTTTGGTTTTCTCTTGCTATTCCGCTGACTTTCTTTATGTTTTAGAGTCTCTGCTAAACTGTTTTAGTTGTTTTTCGATCGAGTCTGTACCGGATTTATATTGCTTGAACTTTTGCATCGTTTTATTTTAAAGAAAAAATCAGAAAACCCAGGAGAGTAAAAAATGGATGGATCGAAAAGGGGAGCTCCAACAAAAATAAAAATAAAAATAAATAGAACTAAAACCAGGCAAGTAAGAATTGAATAAAAAGGAAAAGGTTGGTGCCTGAAAATAAAAATAGAAAAGAAAAGAAAAAGTTCTACCACTTATAATTTTGGTGAAAACCCGAAAGGGCGCCGGGATTTACATTGTTTGTGATAATTCTATTGATTGCATATCTATTGGCGTCGGAGACATAAGAAGGGAGTTGAAGGATGTCTCGGGTTCTAGGATTCACCAAGGAGGGATAAGGAGTTAGTTTTGGCCTTTTATCTCTTTGTTTATGAGCTTATTGTTATCCACACCTTGCATGCTTACCATTCCACTAGTTCATTAGTTTTGCTACATATTATTGGCGGTTGTGTTAGATTCTAGGATTAGATTTCTATTTCTTGGAGTTTGATGCATATTTTTGTGGTTGTACTATGCAGATTTTTGAATTAGGATTGGTGGTTGTGATTTGTGGATTTATTATATTATCTAGTGATTTAGGACATTACTTGAAGAGGAGGAATAAGAAGTGTATAAGCGAGTGGGAGACTCGATTTTATCTTCATTATGATATATTTATGTACACTTACCCTTAGATGAGATTAGGATTCCACTTGTGCTTTAAACGCACACCACTTGGTTCGATTTTATATTGTTATGGAGTGGTGACATATGAAGTGGAGAAATAAGGAGGGTTTTGGGTAGGATATCTAGGAGACATAAGAAGATAGATCGGAGTTAGGTTAGTGCTCGATACACTTGGAGTTTGAAGTATAGTCGCTAGAGAACTTTCTCTACACTTACTGTATACCTTTGTGCTTTTAGGAGGAGTGAGTTTTATTTTGCTTACTCGAGGACGAGCAAGGTTTAAGTGTGGGGAGGTTTGATAGGAGCTTATTATATGGTGTTAACTAACGACTATTAGCTTAGGATTAGTGGTGTTTAGGTGCTTCTTGAGTGGTATTCCCGGAATACGGTATGGTGTTCATTTGTGGATTTGCGGGATGCTCATAAGTGGTATTTTGTGGTTTTATTACGGAGATCCCGTTTGTACTCACTTTTAGTGCATTTGGGATGGAGCTAGAGAGAAGGATACCACGCCTACACCCATGGAGAAGCCTCGAGGAGAAGCCGAGCTGCCTCGAAGCTTATAGAAGACCGAAGACCAGTTCGAGAAAAGACGTCACGACCGAGAGGAGGTGTCGCGACTGAGATCCAGCCTCAGAGAAGAAGTCACGACTGAGACTGCATGTTGCGATCGAGACTTAGCCTCAGTAGACATGTCTCGACCAAGACCATCCTGTCGCGATCGCGGACATTTGCCGACCCTGAGAACTGGAGCCAGATCGTGATCGCGACCCACATGTCTCGATCGCGACCACGGACCGGCCCAAATTGAAGATTTTAGTCCGAGATTTCTGATTGTTTTTAGTTATTTTTATTTCTTTTGATTTATTTTATTTCCCTTTCACTAGGAACTATATAAACCCTTAGATATTAGGTTAAAAAGAATTTTGCTCAATTTCACAACTTCATCCTTAGAAATTCAGCAGCCAAGAAGAAAGCTTCCACCTTTGTGCCACTTTCACCTTCATCCCTGGTTAGTTTCATCCATAATTATGTATTGCTTTCAATTGGCTATGTCTGGCTAAGATCCTCTTAGTTCACTCTTAGGTTGAAGCCATTATTCTAGGATTTGTTTGTGAGAATTCTTACGTTTATATTCTAATAATAATTTCAGCATTGTTTTATGATCACTTGTGCTTTATTGTCTATTGATTGATCTTGGTTTTATCTAGGTGGCCAACTAGGTTGATTATTATCCATCATATGCTAGGCTTGATAATTCGATTTGAAAAGTCTTGTCTTTTAGGTAGCAATCAGAATTTTTATAGACTATTTGTGAGTGCTTATTTTGTAGAGATTATAAACCTGTGTCGAGTATCGACGATTTGCCAATGGTATTGCATAGGCCTACATATCTTTGATATTTATGCTGTTACGCTTTTGAACCTTAGGATTTCTTTGGTTATTGCTTACAACAAGGGTTTCTAAACAAGAGGAAACCCATAACTCCTAACAACAAGAAAGAACTCATAGCTACAATAACAGAAGTGCTAGTGTGGGACAATCCACTTTGGAAACATTCACGAACAATCGTCATTTTTTTATGGTTTTTCCGGCGTAGGTGAACGTACTCGTGAAGGAAATGATCTTTCCTCTAAGGTGTTGTTGTGTAACAAGTGGGGCAATGGCTTTACAGGCGTAGAAACTTCTTCAAGTTTGGCACACGGGCCAAAGTCAAATCAATGAAGTGAACAGCAAAGGGAAGATAGGACAGGTGCAAGTGTTGTACTTGTTCCTGAGTCTTGTTGTTATTGTTTGAGTTAGGAGTGTTTCCTGATCTTACTCCAAGAGATTCAATATCCCAACGAAGCCAACATAAATCCTATCCAGTCGGAATTGTTTGTGAATTACAAGCAGCTATGGCGGCTGGCCAGATCATGAGTCAAATATCTTGATTGGATATCATTTGAAAATGAGTAGTTCAGAGAGTTTCCTGAGTCCTCTTGTCTTTCCTCTTGTTGAGCCAACATCCAGCCAGCCGAGAGAGGGCAGTCTTTAGAAGCAAGAGGGTGGAAGTATGTAAGGTGAGCGTTAAAAAAAAGACTTGCTTGAAAGAAGGTTGATGATTTCTTGATTGTTGACTACATCCATATAGTCCTTAGCAGGATCGCTAGAATTCGCTCATAGACCATGAGATGCAAATTTTTGTCTTTCCGAAACGCTGGAATATTTGGACTAGTTGCTATTTACGAACAAAGAGTAGGATAACTAGATTAGTTATTTAAGAATATAGGATTAAGAGAATTCAATGATCAACTTTCCATAAGAATAATGCGTTGATGCTAAAAGAGTGAGCTTTCCATCATAATAGTTTACAAATCCAACATTTATCGTTTTATTATTGTTACTTTATATTAACATTCAAAACCCCCTAGTTACTACTAGATAACATGAAAGAAATAGACTATCGTTGTGGCTCTCTTGGGATTCGACTCCGACTTACCACTTTACTAGTGGATTGTTTAGTTGGATTATCTTTGATAGGAACAGCGACCGTTTTACGCCTGTCACTTACGCCAGGGACACTACTGGTTTTTATGAGAAAATGAACGCTTAAGTATGCACTCGAATGTCAGGCATGTCAGCGTCACTCACCGGCATCCCATCATCCGGGGGTAGAAATGCAGATCATGCCCGGTCCATTCCCTTTCACCGATGTGGGGTTTGGATTTATTGGGCCCTTTTTCGCCAAAAGCACCAAGACAGTTGGAATTCATAATCGTGGTGATAAATTACTTCATGAAATGGATTAAGGCAATACCACTCGCGAATACAACTGTCGCCAACACCAAGAAATTTCTCTGGCAAAACATTATTTGTCGATGCGGGTTACCCCAGGAGATAGTCACAGATAGGGGGTTGCAGCTCAACACTCCAAAGCTCGTACAGTGGTGTGATGATCTCAGCGTTCGCCTCAAATTTGCGTTGGTAGCACACCCCCATTGTAACGGCCAAGTAGAAGTTGCGAATAAGAGTATATTCACCGATCTGAAGAAACGGTTAGATGGTGCGCGAGGGAAATGGGCAGAGGTCCTTCCACTAGTCTTATGGGCAAAGCGTACTACCAGTAAAAAGGCAACAAGCGAAACCCCATTCGCGTTGGCTTACAGAATAGAGGCAGTTGTCCCAGTGGAACATCTCTTCCCCAATGATAGAATGATGCACTTTGATAGCATCACGAATGGAGAAAAAATGCAGATGGAGCTCCAGCTACGCGAAGAGATCAGAGCCATGGCCACTATTCGAGCCGCTATTTACAAAGACGGAGTTGCCAAATATTATAACAAGTCCATTAAGGCAAGAGGTTTCGCGAAGGGTGATCTCGTTCTACGCAAAACCGAAGGCGGCAAGTTGGACCCAGGCTGGGAGGGGTCGTACATTGTGGATGACGAAGTTGCCCCGACGGCATATAGGCTAAAGGACTTTACCGGTAATCGCATTGCGATTCATGAAATGTGATGCGGTTACGGAGGTATTATCCTTGAAGCCACACCCGTCAGGTATACTTCCTCCTCTAATATATTCGAATCTAAGTTATCACGAAAATGACAGTACTAACTATATATAGTCGTTATCAAAAATTGAATAAAACCCCGTCAAACGGAGGAATAAGCTAGCTCTAGCATAATTCAGTACACGATACTCGAGGTATGATATACCCCCCATAAAAACACACATTATATGACAAATCAATAATCCTAACACCTTAAACTTTGTTCTCAGAATAACAAGCCTTCGCCACACGAAGCATTCTAAAGTCGTATAAGCCTCCAGCAAGAAGGAGCAATGCCAAGTAAGCCTCCCTGGCCCAGGAGCATTGATCAAATAAGCCTTCATGAGAGAATGAAGCAAAAGCCTCCATTAGGAGCATTTATCAGAGAGCCTTCAGGAGGGAGTGAAGCAGAAGTATCCAGTAGGAGCATTTATCACATAAGACTTCACAAGAGTGAAGCAAAAAGCCTCCGGTAGGAGCGCAGTCTCTCGAAAAGGAGAAAAAGGTAACACACTCCTCCCATTATTCCAGTTCAGGAAAAATTCTGCATTTATCGAAAAATCCTCACCCTTTGCACCATCGCATACAGAGAAGAATAGACCATTATCCACGGGAACAAGAAGAAAACAAAACGGGAGGTACAACCTCAGGCCTACAAGAAACATGCAGATCCAAGCAGCGCAAAATCAAGCATAAACGCAAGAAACCTTCACACCCGCAATGTAAATCAGGATATCGCGAAGAATATCATACGAAGAATACAAGCAACACGAGAAAAATATTTTATTCCAGACAGACTACGTATTCATAATAACAGCATCATTTCTTTAAATATTGTAAGGATGTAAGGAAAGATACTATTCCAAATGACAATGCAATTCAGAAAAGATACTCATTCACAAAATACATGCTTATTGTTCCGTGTTAAGAATACAAAGCAGTAAGGGGGTAGAGTGTAGCAAGATAAGAATCCCAAAACATAATTCAATTACAAACTTCTAAAGAACAAACAAGCAAAAATTCCCAGAACTTCACCATTAAGAGAATTCACTTAGAATGATTCGTAGAGGTTAGCGGTGTAGGCGGCGGGCTCGCGAGAAAAACAGCAACAGGGTTGGGCAGGAACTGGGCTTTCTCAGGGTTCACCCCAAGGTTAAAAGTGCGTACATCCCAAGCTTCCAGGGGATCCTCACCATCATCGATGAAATTGCCAGCAGGGGGAGGGACATATGGTGGAGTAAACGCTCATATCCCATATGATCCTCCTTATCCATCACAAAGCCCGTAATCCTTTTCCTCTCCAGCCGAGTCTTGGTCATAATGTGATAGAGAGAGAGGCGGTAGCTGCCGTTGTAGGAGGCACGATAAGCCCCGTGATAGCCGCCTACATACTCGTGGACAGCCTGGAAACGAGCATCCCTTACCTCTCTCGCGTTCTGAGCCTTCAAGTCGGAAATCTCCTTAGCTTGTTGGGCCTTTAGGTCGGCAATCTCTTTAGTATGTTGGGCCCTCAAGACATCCATCTCCTTGGAAACACGAGCAGATTCTTCCTCAGCGCGAACTCTACCTTTCTTCTCTTTGTCAGCTACCTTCGTAACCCTCTTCAGGTCTGCGCGAAGTGTCTCAACGGCGTCGCTGTGATTTTCCTCATCGGAATCATGCGAGGCAGCCGTATAAATGAGTTGCATAGCTTGGGTAACGGATTAATTAGTATAAAGGTTTATAAGGACAAGTGCCAAAATGCAAAAACCCACCAAAAGCAATAGCTGTTCGCAAGAGACAACCCCATTGTCTAATTCGTCCTGGATAAGCTGAGAGAGAGAAGGAAGAAGCTCAGGCACCATTAACACAGAAGAAGACTCTATAGAACGAATCACATCGTCGAGAAGGCCTTCTCTTTGTGAACTAGAGCCCGCTTCACAAACCTTTTTGGATCGAGAAGCCTTCTTCTTGGGGGGTGGACCCTCGGTTTTCTTCCTCTTACACGAAGCGCCAGCACCGTCGCCAGACGGAGGCTTAGGATGAGAAGGTTGAGTGTCGGCCACAAGCCTTTGTTCACGAGGAGCGTTGTACACGCCTTCGGATGCTACTCCAACATCGCTCGACTTCTCCACACTCACAGCTTTACCCTTGTTACGCTTAGCGCCCACATTGGCCAGAGAGTCCAGAAGGGAGAAATAGCTCGCACCTACATGATAACAAGAAACATTAGACAATAATAAACACCTTTTTTAGAAAAACGAGCAGTAGAGAAGATAAACAGGAGGAGGATGAGGAGGGTTGAGTCCCCAGGAGGGCTGAGTCCCCTCTCTTCACGAAGTTTGTGGGTCACTTCGCGAACGAATACCCTTAGAGAAGAGGAGGGATAGTCCGTGTATTTGTCCAAATATTTGCGTTTAATATCCTTGTCCACAAAGATATTCGGAAAATATAGACTCGTTTGAATATGGTACACGAAGGTGTCATCTGCGGGAGGACGAATCAGGAACCACTGTTTCTTCCACACCGTCTCATTCATAGGCATTTTCCAGGCCAAGGCTACCGAGTTACACATAGAATATAAGTCGTAATTGCATGTGATCTTCTTCAGCGAGTATACGAAGTTAAATCGTGAAGCCGAGGGTCTTTCACCAATATCTTGAGATTGCATTGTACAGATCGTGACAACCGCCAGATATGGGATGAAGTTGAGTGGGACTCCATCGATTTGCCACTAAGTATTGCTTGACCCACGGAAGAAGGGGATGTCGGAAGCCGCCCTCCATTGATTGCTTGCTAATTGCAAACCATCCATCAAAATTAAACGCCATCTTGCATCTTTCTTCGGGGAGCGCCAGGATGGTGCCCTTAGGGAAGGGATATAGACTAGAGATTTTTTTAAGCTTTGCGAGGGTTAAGACAGAACGTTCCCCCGCGAACTCGTTCCCCAAATCCTTTGGTTGGTATCCCGGGACGCGTCCAGTATAAATCTGCACGGGAGGGCACGGATCTTTGTAGCCTTCCGGGATCTCAACGCGAGGTTGAGTGAGAGTAGAGGTTCCGGGCTTAAGGGCCTCCAATGCTTGTTCTCCTTGTGCAAAGGCATAACGTATAGGGACAGCATCATGGTCAGTGTTAGATGAGGAGGTGCTAGACGAAGATGTCAAACTCGAGTCATCTGAAGAACTAGAACCTAAATTAAGCATGAGTTAGTTCTTAGGAGTTTGGTAAACATAAGAGACTCTCGCAAAATGTAATTTTAAAGGAAAGCTAGGGTTTTCACAAAAAATACATTTATCAATCCCGAGAAAAACTTGGATGCTTATTTCTATTAAAGAATACCAAAAGACGGGGTAAAAGGGGAATTGTCCTATGTGACGCTTTGGTAGGCGTGAAAAAGTTGAAACGGAGGAAGCAGAGATTTGACAAGGAAGAATTTGAAAAGATGCAATAGTGATGTGATAGCGGAAAGACCAAACGATCGGAAGCGAATAAACGGCGGCGAGAGGCGAGGAACAAACTCCACCTAAGAGCTCTTAGAAAAGGAAGAGGTGAAACTCCCTCCTCGCTCCCGGTGTTTCCTCCCTCGCCTCAGCAACCCCGCCTTATCCTCACTGGAATCTTATGCCGGAATAAGAAGTATAAACGGTAAAAAAGGGATGACGTTAAACTGAGGAAGAGAAGCTAACCTGACATAGCGACCGGAGATACGACCGGAGATGTAGGGGGTTGGACGGAAAATCCGCGGTACCAACAACGAGCCAGCGCAACCGGGGCAGACGTCGGAATAGAAGAAGATCACCGTTGAAGACGGAAGGACTGGAAGGAGACTGAGCGAAATAGGAGACCGATGAAGGAAGTGGACACTCATATCCCGTTTTTATAATACAATTGAGGAGTCAAAGGTCCTCCAACCAGAGATGGACACGTGGCAGCTGGAGTGGACCCACATTTGCGCGCCTTTAAGATAATGCAAAGGGTTCCAACGTGAAGGATACGCTTTACGTGCAGACGCACATAAACCCTAGGGGGTAGATGTTCATAAGAAGGGCCCAAAAGAATATAGTAAGAAAAAGGCCCATCAAGGAATAAGGCGAGGCTCAAGAAAGGCTCAGGCCTATAAATAGGGGATTAAAGGTGAAAATTGGCAAATGACTGTTTGGTGGACAATTAGTAGTAATTTGAGAGATCTCCCCTTACACTTCGTATACATTTGCACATGTCCACCAAAATATCTTCGTGAACATTTTCTCCCTCTTTCTCTCTCCCTGCCTCACACAACTTATATTATTCTATTTTGCATAGCCTGCTTTCACAAATGAAATCTAACTTGAGCGTTGGAGAGTCAAATCCATAGGCCTTCCTCCTCTGGGTTTGATACGCATGCACACGAAGCCCAATACATGGAGCCTATTACAGCACAAAGCCTAATACAAATACGAAGCTCATTGCAACACGAAGATCGTCCTCAACTTCACGAAGAGCAGTTCCAAACAATCCTCAAGCAATCCAAAGCCCTCGCGTAGAGTGTTGACTACACGAAGTTTCCGGGCTCCAACACTGCCTTAGCCGGGGGATTAGTGGGTTTGCTAGTAGAGGTCTGACACCCTTGTTAGCCCTGGCAAAAGAAGTCTTTAAATTGACGCAGATTTTTAAATTCAAAAGATAGAAAATATACTTTAAAGATATCGATCACTTATTTAAAGAATATTTTTAAACATATCAACTTGTTCCGTTTCGTAAAACTGGGATATGGTTGAAACATTAGGTCATTTTCCATAAGAGAGAAGGTCTCTTCCTTCTCTCCAGTTTTTTTAGGCGGCAGTCACCGGTGTGATTGTTTTGGTGACGGAAGCACTCGTTCATAAGGTGTATATAGTTTGTTGTACAATTTTTTTAACGTCTCCTCTCTTGTTTCTTCTATCCATTTTCAAGAACACTCATCCCAGGTATGTTTCTCCTTTCTTGAAAAATCTCAGTGAGTTTCTTGTATTTCATTCCCAAGGGAATTGTTCTCAAGCTCGCTCTTAATATTACGAATCTCAATTATCCACATACTACTCTGAATCTTGTCAAGAAACTATTTACACCTTTTTTCACTCTCAAATTGGTACTTTGCTGAATTTAAATCTGTTTATATACTGCACAATCAAGTCCATCACCCTCTCCTGTGATGTTTATCAATCCCATATCTCCTTCCAGGTAAGACTTCATCTACTACTTTATTCCAGATCTTGGGGTCTCAATTTCAATGCTAGGCTTTTGAATAGTGAATTATCTTTATGTGGTGTTTTAGAAGTTCAGAAAAAATTAGATGTAGGAAATTGAAATTTGTGGTCAAGGTTTTAGCTCTCCCCATTGATCCTCTTCAGGTAAATATTCGGCCGACGGTCATTTAGTCGTTGTCTGGTACGTCTCTGTTCCAGGTGTGGGCTCCACCGTTCGGCTGTAGCCTTCTCTGAGGCTTCAGGTTTGTCACCAAGGTCGTCGTTTAGTCCTGTGGCTAGCGGGCTGCCGCCAATTCTTACAAGAACTTTCCGGTGTCAAAGTTCTTTTGCGAGGTTTTGATGAGGTCGGTCGGTTGGCCGATCTCGTTGCCTGCCTCTTGTGTGTGTTCGTCGTCGGAGTATTTGCGTTGATTATCCACCACGTCATTTACTGGCGGATTTCTTAGTCCAGTTGGTGGTTGGGTCGCCTTTTTGCTGACCACCCTTTCGCCGGATTCTTCGTCGGAATTTTCCGATTCGGTGGTTTGTTCCTTCTTCAGAACATGACAGCGGTCCAATGCATGCGGACTTTCAGCGGCAGCCTCTTTACCTTCGGCCACGTGTGAGACATACACATAAACCGAATTTCATGTATTCCAAGGATTGTATTAAATTTTTAACCTGCATTCCAAATTCTACTTGGTTAATGGGCTGAATTTTTGTGAGAAGCCCAGTATGTTTTTTTACTCATGGGCTGGAGAATTGTTTTTTTGTCTTTGGATTACAGGCCAGAATTACAACATTTGGGCCTGCAATTCATGTCGGGATTTGGGCTTTATAGGCCATCAGACCCACTTTATTTCCTTCTTTGGGTGTTGTAACGAGATAATGTCTCACTATCAAGTATGTGTGTTTCTATGTTTGGATGGGATGGGCCTAGGTTGCTTTTGGACCTGTCCGAAATATTTGTATCGTCGGGCCCATCCGCCTTTGTATCATTGTTGGGCCTGTTTTAATGATGTGTATCTATTCTTATGGGCCCATATGTTGTATTATGTGGGCTAGAAGGTTTTACCTTCCCAAATTTTATATGCTATCCACCGTAGTGTGGACTGGAGTACCCTCCTTTGATGGGTCACGGTTCTTGTCAGTACGGCTCTCATCCCGGGGGTTGTGTTAACCTCATATCAGTTCTATTCTCATTGGTCTACCACTTACTTGCACTTATATTTTGTCCCTTGAACATGGATTCTCTTAACACACATAATTTGTGGATATTATGTTCCATTGTCCTTTATCGTTCGATAAGGGAAGTTCTCATTACTTATATTTCATGGATCTTTCATGCTCTGGTTACGAACATGAAACTATTTCCATGAATATTGCATACTGGAATTGTCGAGGTACGAAAATACCTGAATTTTGGACAGAAATTGCTTTCTTAAAAAGAGAAAATTCACTCGATATTTTATGTTTAGAGGAAACGAAATCTAATAATATTCCTAATAACAATTTTTTACATAGATAGGCTTTAAGCGTACCTATATTAGCCCGCAGATCAATCTACAGATGGGCTATGGATTCTAATTTCTAACTCACATTACGTAAACTCGTTCTTCATACTGTATCACAAAAACAACTTAATTATTCTAAAATTCCAAAACAAATAGTATTGAATTACTCCTCTTTTTTATATATTCCCCAGCGGATAATATCAATAAATCTGCGTACTGGGATAAACTTTATAGAAAAATTACAAAAATGAATCTTTCGTTTCTAATCATGGGCGATTTCAATGAAATTGCTTGCTTTTCGGAAAAATGGGGCGGGACCGATCCAAATCCTCAAAGATTCCTTAGAATCTAGAACATTTCTAATCGGTTCGGCCTTCTTACAGTTCCTTATAAAGGTTTCCCATTTACTTGGAGGAAATTTATCAATTTTTCAAACAATATTCTGGAAAAATTAGACAGGTGTATGATTCAACCGATTTTTAATAATTGGTTTAAATCCATTGAGATAACGCATCTTCCTTTTACTACATCTGATCATTGTTGTGTTGTCCTTAATCTGGAAAACAAAAACAACGTAAGAATTACCCGTTTTGTTTTGAAAATGCCTGGATAGATCATCCATACTATATTAATTTGGGCTTTGTTTGGTAATGTCTTTCTAAAGACATTATAAAGACATTTCATGTTTTTTCGTAAAAAATATTTTCCATCACGGAATACGATGTCAAACAATTTAAAAAAGAAAATTAAACAATAAATATTTATTTGGGAAAAGTCTTGATCAAGAATTTAACAAACTAACCCTTGGTTAAAAAAGTGTGGTCTATGAATCAAGAAGGTTCATTCATGTTTAATCTCTATATGAAACAAAGATACTTAAAAAATATTTCAAAATCTTGGAGGAAACAATTCACTAATAATAATCACCACAAACTTCTTCACACCACAAAAAATTTAACTAATATTCAACAGGAGATTCTTAATGATCCTAAAAATATTTACTTAATTTATAAACTACAAAATATTACGAATCAATATAACGCTTTATTATCTTTCCAACACAAATACTGGGTACAACGTGCTAAGGTTCAAAACTATTATTATATGGATAAAAATACTAAATATTTTCACAATATTGCTAAACAAAGAAGTTTTAAAAGAAAATTATTCTTTTACCTCTTTAAAAGGAATTTAATACTCGGAGCAATGTCAAATTCAGGAAGCAATCACTAAGGATCTCCAAAATCGCTTTAATCCGCATCACATCAAACCTTTGAATATCCATGATTTTGAACTTATCCCTCAGATTATTTCAGATACTGACAATTCCATACTTCTTAAGAATGCAACTGAAATTGAAGTTAAAAATATTGTTAATAATTTACCAAAAAATAAAACATGTGGCCCTAACGGTTTTCCTGTTGAGTTTTTATTAAGCCTTTTGGCCCATTGTGGGAAACTCAATTACTAAATTGGTTCAAGCTTTCTTCCACAGTGAAATTCTCCTTAATGAATCCACTCATTCCTTTATATTACTGATTCCTAAGATAAATGATCCCCAAACCATTAATCATTTCAGACCTATTAGCCTATGCAACACTATTTATAAAATCATTACTAAATTACTAGCAAAAAGATTACAAAACTTATTGCCAAAGATAATTAACCCTCTACAGGGTGCTTTTGTCCAAGAACGTCTCATTCAAGATAATATTCTAATAGCACATGAAATTTTTTACTCATTCCATAAGAAAAATAAAGGATCCAGGGGATGGATGGCTATAGAAATAGATATGAAAAAAGCTTATGATAAAATCCAATGGCCATTTATTCAACAAATGATGTTATCATTTGGTTTCTCCACTAAATGGACCAACCTAGTTATGAACTGTATAAGATCCTCCTCATTTTCTGTTCTGGTTAACAATGAACCAGGACCCTTCTTTAAGCCTAAATGTGGAATTCGACAGGGGGATCCGATGGATCCTTTTATTTTTATTATAGCTATGGAATATTTAGCTAGATTTTTAACTACAGAATCTCATAAATGTAGTCATAAGGTAGGCATTAAAATATGCAACCAGGGGACTTGTATCCCTTTTCTCAGCTTTGCAGATGACACTATTATCTTTGTCAATGCGAATGTTACTAACGCTAAGTATATCAAGAATACTTTATACCACTTATCCAATATATTTGGGCTTAAAATAAACTATAAAAAAAGTTCGATTCAATTCTCAAAAAACATTCAGACTAGTGTTAGGAACAATATCGCTTCTGAGTTACAAATACGTATTACAACAACTATGGAAAATATTTGGGAATTCCAATCATTGCATGCAAGGTTAAAAAAGAGTGTTTTGATTACGCTATAAATAAGTTAAAAAACCAGTTATCGAATTGGAAAGCCAACACATTGTCGCAAGCTGGTAGAACGACTCTTATATAATCTAATCTTTTATTTGCCAACTGGAATTCATAATAAAATTGATGATATTAACAAGAAATTTTTCTGGAATAAATTTACTCCTAATTCTAGGGCACTAATTTCTTGGAACAAGGTCTGTCAACCGAAAATGAATGGTGGAATGGGACCCACAAAGCTGAAAATATAAACATTGCGTTACAAATGAAATTGTTGTGGAAAATCGTTAATGATAATAACAGTAACATGTGGGTTAAAATTGTCAAAGAAAAGTATATTAAAAATAAATACATTCTTTCTTATAATAAAAAATCCAAGCATTCTTGGCAATTTGGTCGTCTATTACATCTTCGCGATAAATTTAAAAACGGTTTATTTTGGATTCTAGGAAATGGGAATAATATAAAATTTTGGAATAATAGTTGGATTCCTAATATTGATATTAAATCCTATTTCAATCCTCTCGTTCATAATAACAATACTAAAGTTTCCGAATTTATAACAATCAATAAAATGTGGGATCCCATTAAATTAGCTACTCTTCTCCCAATCAGTATTGTTAATCAAATCATCAGAATTTATATTCCATCAACGGAAGTTGACGATAAACTGATCTAGAAGATATCAAGCTCAGGAGAATTTAGTACTACAAGTGCAGTTCAACTTACTAAAAACTGCAGCGGAAATCCAACCAACGGAAAGACTGAATAGATATTTTAAGTGTGTTCCAAGTCTCTATACACCTTGTAATAGTCATCTCGAAACAACATCACATTTCTTTTTCCATTGCCCAATTACTATTAATATGATTAATATTCTAGAACAAAGTACAGGGAAGGAAAAAAAGTATACCTATACTAACAATTTCGTGGACGATATCGAATATTTTCTCAACAGCAATAAAAATATAGATGTATTTTTTTTCCTATGGTTTGAGTTATGGAAAAATCTGAATAGGCTAATCTTTGATAGCTCTAACATTCCAAAATCAAACCCATTTACACGACCTTCCTTTTATTCCACTCTTGGACCGCTACTAAAGAATTCAACTCGGCAAAACAAATTAATGGGAATAATACAAACAATGTTGATAATAAAACTCCACATTATCGCAAAAAGAGGAAAAATATAAAGATCTGGAATAAACCACCTGAAGGCTGGTATGAAATAGATTTTGATGCTTCCTACTACCCTAATGGGGAGTCTTATATAAGTAATGTCATTCGTAGCTATAAGGGTGAGGTCATTAAAATGAAACGTAGCAAAGTAAAGTTTTCTCTGCGATCCAAGGTGAGGCAAGAGCGGCGATCGAGGGAATTAAATTGGCTAAACAGTTATCACTAATAATATTATTTTAGAAGGTGATAATTTAACAATAATCAATGCAATTCGTAAAACATGGCAGGTACCGTGGAGCATAAAGAATAGTATACAAGATGCTGACGATGATCTCAGATTCATCAAGGGACTAAAAATATTTCACTGCTTCAGAGAGAACAACAAGGTTGCTGATTTGATAGCATCCAGGGAAGCGGAAAACATAGATTTTGATTACCTAGTACATCTTTGTAATGTATGTAATTTAAGTAATGTACCTGATACTTATATCAGGACTCTACAAGAAAGGTTGCGAGCTGTGCAGCCTTTGCTCCTTAGTTTTCTTTTTACTTTTGTAAGCATTATCAAGCATGATAATGCGGGATTGCCTCCTAGTTAGGGAGGATTCCCTTTGTTGACCTTCAATAAAAAAAAAACTGAGATATGGTTGGATTAATCTCCTTGTTTTATGGATCAGCAAAAGTTCAAAGCCCATTTCAATATTTAATAAAAATCGTGTAAGAGTGGATGAACGATTACATTTGTTAACCATGGATGATTAAACTAAGTATATTAGTTACAAAGATCTATTAGTTTTATCCAACTTTAAAACGCATAATAAGTATAAATATTTTCAGAACTACTATGTCCGATTTGATCCTTTTTAAAAGGGTAAGTAGGAAATTCGACATAAAGCTATCGTTCGTCGGATTCAATCACAACCTCAAAAAAATATTAAAAATGATTATATAATAAATATATAATAATCATTTTTTAACTACGTAAGGCTTGATTCTCTTTGATGAGATACGTAGGCAACTCGTTAAATTTCGGGTACAGCCCAAATCATCAAAAAAAAATTGAAATGTTTTGTATCTACATTATTTTTAGAGAAAAAAATTTAAAACCACACCTTATTTGGCCCTTTTTCAGAAAAACACCATTTATATCATTAATTTCAGAAAAACACCTCTTATATATGTTCTGTTACCAATGCAACACCCTTTTCGTTCCACCGTTAGAAATCTCTAATGGCGGAACAAAAAGGGTGTTGCATTGGTAACAGAGCATATATAAGGGGTGTTTTTCTGAAATAAGTGATATAAAGGGTGTTTTTATGAAATTAGTGATATAAAGGGTGTTTTTCTGAAAAAAAAAGCCCAAATAAGGGGTGGTTTTAAACAAATTCTCTAGATTAATCAGACATTACCTTCATGCTCATTAATCAGGTTTTATCTTAATTGTTTGTGGTAATCATTGATTCAGTTACTGTTTTGTGACCATGGAAGAACTTAGGTTTACTATATTTCGTGTAGTTTTTAGTTTCTCTTTGATTACAAGAATTTATTAGGGTTAGTGTTTAGTAGATGATCAGTAATTAAAAGTAGTTGAGATTTAGTAGATGACTTAAACTAAATCAGGTTTATATTAACTTACACTGAATGAGGTTTACATTAAAACAGGGTTGGGGTTTACCATAAATTAATCTAAATGAAATTAGATTTATATAAAATTAGGGTTGGAGTTTACATAATAAATTCGGTTAGAGTACACGATAAATTAGGTTACAATAAATAGGTTTGCATGAAATTTGGTTTGGAGTTAATAATAAGCTTACACAAGATTAAGTTTACATTAAACTAGGGTTGGAATTTACAATAAATCATGAAGAAATTTTTTGAAAACCACCCCTTATTTGGGCCTTTTTTCATAAAAACACCCTTTATATCACTAATTTCAGAAAAATAACGGCGGAACGAAAAGGGTGTCCAATTGGTAACGGAACATATATAAGGGGAGTTTTTCTGAAATTAGTGATATAAAGGGTGTTTTTCTGAAATTAGTGATATAAAGGGGTGGTTTTAAAAAAAATTCTCTTATTTTTAATCAAAAGAGTCAACAGAGAAGGTCGAACTACAATAAAAATAATTTAAGTGTGTTTTGCGAAAATGTGTACATTTTTTCTCAACAATCATCTTCATTATAAGGTATAAAAGAGAGGGTTATTACAATACTACCCTCTTTAAGAAAAGTTTCGACCCCGAAACTTGACCGAAAAGAAACTAGGTTCGGAAGATAGGGGAAATGTGGAACAAAGAAACGGGTCATTACATCAGCTTAGAGGCTAGTCTAAATTGAGAATTTTCAACAATCTCAATATTCCAAGCTCCATAGACAACCTCTTTGAAGTCTTTTTTCTCAGTCCAGAAATTCCTAAATTTAAAAGGAAATCTCATAGGGTGCGTTCGGGATGGTGATTGAAGTGATTGAAGAACTCACTTAAGTGAGTTCTTCAATCACCGCGATTGAACTTGCTTCAATCGGTTGATAGAAACGCGTTCGGGACGGAGGCAGAATCAATCAATTGATTTTGGTTGATTTCAGCTTCTTTTCAATCACTTTCAATCAAAATCCTTCAACTGATATTTGCTAGTTTATCCTTTTTCAATCAATTTGGTTGATTCCACTGGGTCGATGTTGCCCCTCTCCTGTTCTTCGAACCTTGCATTCATCTGCGAACGCACCCTTCATTGTTCTGCCTCTTCTTCGACCCTGCATTCATCTGCGAAATTTCCTTCCTTATTGTTCAACTATAAAAGCCAATAGCAAAATTGATTGACAGTAATTATCACAGAACCTGCAAATTGAACAATAAGGAAAAACTGAGAAACTGAATAAACTGCAAGGTTCATACTTGGGAGAATTGGCACTGAATTGCGATGGAGAATTCGACTTTCCCCAGAATCCGATTGTTCAATCAACTCCCTTAGACCCAAATTCCCTACTTGCTCTTCAATTTCCTCTTCCTCCTCTACCTCCTTTTTCGGCGTGACAACCTCTGTTCCCTTAACCCTAATCCTTTCGAAGTAATTCCCATAGATATACTCCGGAGTAAAACCCATCTTCCTCATCAAACAACATAATATGGCCATGCCTGATGTAGGGATATCCCCTACAATGCTCGGATCTAGAGTTCAATCCTTTCCAAACATCAAGAACAAGTGTCCTAGATGTTATCCTAGCTTGGAAACAAGCTTGGATGCAAAATAGAGATAGAAGTGAAATGAAAACAAAGGGGATAAGTTCTTGAGTGAATCTTAAGCTCCCTTGCAAGCACCTTGGACTTAACCTCAACACAATGCAAGTCTACAAGAAACAAACAAGCTATAACACAACACAACTAGGGGATATACCACCTAGAGCACCATGAGTTTCCCTAATCAAGTTCATACAATAACAATCACACAAACAAGATATAATTGGGCAAGAGATAAGGTTGTTTTCAGTTGATCAACCAACAAACCAAGGTGGCCTTCAAATGATAGAAAGGAGTCTTTGCTCAACTTTTACAACATGTGTGTTTTTAATCAATTCAAAGGCCCCTAAAAATGAGCTATCTCTTGGCTTTTATACCAAGTGAGAGCCGGCCCTTTGAACCTCATAAAGTTCACTTACTTAAGACCAAAATACCCTAAGAAATGTTTCATAACAAACATAAGGAAGTTTGTGCAAATTGCACTTGAAAGTGACATAGCCGGCTAGAGGGCCTATCCGGGTATGTCCTAAAGTTAGCTCTTTGTAGCTTGACTTGGTCCAGAAATGACCACTGCTCATCGAGGTCCTCCCACTGCTCGTCGAGGTCCTCTCACTGCTCGTCGAGGGTCTCACACCGATCCTGCACGTAGGACTATCTACACCACTCGTCGAGGGCCTTACACTGCTCGTCGAGGTCCTCTCACTGCTCGAGGGTCTCACACCGATCCTGCACGTAGGACTATCTACACTACTCGTCGAGGGCCTTACACTGCTCGTCGAGGTCCTCTCACTGCTCGTCGAGGGTCTCACACCGATCCTGCACGTAGGACTATCTACACTACACGTCGAGGGCCTTACACTGCTCGTCGAGGTCCTCTCACTGCTCGAGGGTCTCACACCGATCCTCTTAGCCATGGCTCTTGTGGTTGCCCTTTGGGGAGTTGGTGATAGGGATGCTCCTGCATCATTCCCTCCTTCTTTTGAAGGGCCTGACCTCAGGCCATCATTAGTATTGATGATGGGAGCCTCTTCTTGTTCTTCCCCTTCACTAGCTTCTTCTTTGAATCTGACCTTCCTCCTATGCTTGTTCTTTGCCTTAGCTACATTTGTGGTTAAGCTCTCCAGCCTCTCTTTGGTCCTTTCATGTAACTCCTTGATGAGTTTAACCTGGTTCCCTGCACTATGGTCACACTTCTCTTTGCTAGGCAAAGGAATAAGATCAAAGGGGGTTAGAAGGTTAGTACCATACACACACATAAAAGGACTTACCTTGGTGCTTGAGTGTGTGGCCCTATTGTAGGCAAACTCATCATGTGACCCTATTGAGTGTGGTGCTTCTGATGTTAAGGTGTGGTGCTTGACCAAACTCAGTAGCATAGTATCCTTGGGTAGGAATTCATCCCTTTGCACTTTCTTGATCACTAGCATGGAGTAATGTCCTTGGAACTTTTCTTGGTGCATTTGTGGGTGAAAACCTCTAAATCTTTCATATGAGTCTTGAGTGTGCTTCTTGGTCATACATACAAGTCTTGTATCTTTAGGCCACTCATGTATGAGCCAATATTGCACATGTCTTGGCTCCTTGGAGGCTAGCATAGGCAAATGCAACTTGTTCTCTCGGTTCTTTGCTTTGTGCCTTGACTTCTTGTCCTCGCCAATGGACTTCTCCTTTGCCTTGATCCTTTTGTGTTCTGGAGCCCTAAGAATCTGAGATGGAGTAATATGATTGAGAGTAATTTGCTCATCATTCAACAATAAAGGGTACTTGTTAGCATAACCATCATGCACCCCATTGTTACCATCTTGCCAAGGTTTCTCTAAGAGAAAGTGACTTTCTTGCATAGATAGAATGTCAAATGAGATTGTTTTTATGTAATGGTCAAACTTAAGTGTTAACTTACATTTCCCATGTGCTTTAAACTCTATACAATCATTCATCCAATGAAGCTCATAAGGACTAGGGTGCAAAACCGAGACTAGTTGTAGTCCTTGGACTAATTCATTGTTAGCTATGTTGCAACAAATATCTTCATCTATGGTTAAGTCACACACCTTATCCTTAACTAGACACTTACTAGGATACAAGTCTTCTCCTAGGTTATCTTCCACAAGTTTAGTTTGGACCTTAAGGAATTCCTTGCAACTAAGGCTTGCACCTTGTTCATACTCTAGCTCTTCATTATGCACTAGTTCATTCTTATGCTCAACGACATGGTTAAGGTAATTGCCACTTTTATGAATAATTTCAGATTCAAGTTGTCCTAAGGCATTGATTATCATTTCCTCCTTTTTAAGACAATCTTTCTCATAGTGACCCCTACCTTGACACTTAAGGCATTCTATGTTACTAGTTCGAGTGTTCATAGAGTGAGAAGTATGAGAGGGCTTAATAGTGCTCCCTGAGTTGCCCATGGCTTGGCCTTGGGGCTTAGGTGGATCCCTTTGTGGATAGGTTTCCTTGGGTGCTTGAGTAGGGGTGGTGCTTGGCTTGTTATCCCATGGGGTGCTTGATCCCATTGGCCTAGAAGTTGGCCTTGTTGTTTGCACCATCCTAGCCTTCACCTTCCTTTCAAATCCCATGTATGAGGTTGGATCACACTTCCCTTCAAAGCTTGGGATTTTGAACTTCACATTACCTAGGCCATCATCCTCTCTTTGTCTAGGTTCTTGCCCTTGTTCTTGGAACCTTGGTCTCCTTACTCTTCCTCCTTGCCTCATGTACCTATCCTCCTGAAACTCATCAACAAAATCATCACTATATCTATTCACATTAGGAGAATCAAAGTTAGGAAACTCCCTTGAGTATTGCTTAGGTGATTTCTGTTTTGACGCCAATCTTGCCATTCTACTAGAGAGCTCTTGGTGATTTCTAGCTATGGTGTCACTAAGGTTCCTTATGAGTGAGGCTAGGTCTGATTGAGAGTCCTCTTGGTGATAATGATGGGGTGACCTAGACATTGTCACACAAACAACAAGCAAAGATGTTAAGTTAGAGTAATAACTTGTGTTTGATTTGTGTCTTCCCTCACACGCAAGATAATCTCACAATCTCTGCTCAATATAGTACCTTATAAGTGTGAAATGACTTGAGTGAAGCTAGATTAAGTACACTTAAAGGTGCCAAAGGAACAATGAGTTATAGCATGCAGTTTTAGTACTTAGGCAAAACAGAATTGTGTAAGTGTGTTTAGCTCAAGAGGGGCGAAGGACTATTACCTTAGTCTGAGGTGAACAAGAAGCCCTTGGAGTCCCCTTGTTATTGCCTTCAAAAGTTCCTTGGGAAAGGCTGAGGATTGTGTTTAAGAAAAGAAGTTAAGTAACCACCTTAGGTGTACTACTTCTTTAAGGTTAAAGGTGGGGTATGGTTTAAGTTGTGAAGGGCACTTGGCAATCCCTTCTCTCCGTCTTCTCTGAGTATTATGACCACTTGGGCACGTTCCAAATGTTGCACTTGGGGTACACAACAAAAGGTACAAGGTTTAAAGTTGAATAGGCAAGCTAGCACGTTACCGGGTACAAAAGTGTGTTGGCAAGCAACTTTGGGTGTGTTTTTCAAGGGTTCAATGGGCTGCAATGGATATGACCTTTCTTGATCCTTGTAGTGGAGGTTTTTCTAGGTAGGAGGCTCAGGTCAAATCCAAAATGGCACGGCTCAATGAGGCTGCAATGCCTTGGGAAGATGCTAGGTCAACACTTTTTGGAAAAGTAGAAGTAAGTGTGTTGGCAAGCAACTTTGGGTGTGTTTTTCAATGGGTCAATGAGCTGCAATGGATGGGACCTTTCTTGAACCTTGTAGTGGAGGTTTTTCTAGGTAGAGGGCTCAGGTCAAATCCAAAATGGCACGGCTCAATGAGGTTGCAATGCCTTGGGAATATGCTAGGTCAACACTTTTGGGAAAGTAGAAGTGACACTTTACCGCTTTGGGAAAGGTTTTGGCTTTAGTGTTTTGGACAATCTACTCGTGCCCTTGGTCTGATTTTTGTTTCCCTCCACAGATTAAATGTTGTTCTTCATGGGGCTCATGAGTGTTCTTCGTTTGGTGGTGTTTGGATTGAGGGGTGAAGCTCCAAAGTTGGGTTCTTGACCACTTTTGTGTGTGAATCAAGCACCCGGTTTTACTGCCTCTGGAGTGATTTTGTTTGGCTTGGTCAGAACGATCTACTCGGTGGATTTGGGTGATTTTTGTTGCTGTAGAAAGATCAAGACCTCTACTTTACACTTTGTTCAGAGTGTTCTTGAAGATGGCTGCATGGGGTAGGGCTAAAAAGGCTTGGAAACCGGTGTCTTGCTCGGCGCTGGTTCCCGGAACAAGGCACCGGTGAAGGTGGATGGTTGGTTTTCCCTTGGAAGTTTCGACCTTAACTCAGGGATTTCCTTAGGCAACTCCTCAGCTTCAACCTTGGTTTTAGTCCTGCAAAAACTTCAAGCATTCATAATGGTTAGACCAAAAGAACAAGGTAAAGAAATGGCTAGCTTTTGTGGGTTTTCACAATGTTTTTGTCAAGTGTTCTTGCAAGAACTTGCAAGGCACTTGGTTTTGGGTTTTCTATGGTGAACAAAGGATGAACTCACTGAGCTCTGATACCACTTGATGTAGGGATATCCCCTACAATGCTCGGATCTAGAGTTCAATCCTTTCCAAACATCAAGAACAAGTGTCCTAGATGTTATCCTAGCTTGGAAACAAGCTTGGATGCAAAATAGAGATAGAAGTGAAATGAAAACAAAGGGGATAAGTTCTTGAGTGAATCTTAAGCTCCCTTGCAAGCACCTTGGACTTAACCTCAACACAATGCAAGTCTACAAGAAACAAACAAGCTATAACACAACACAACTAGGGGATATACCACCTAGAGCACCATGAGTTTCCCTAATCAAGTTCATACAATAACAATCACACAAACAAGATATAATTGGGCAAGAGATAAGGTTGTTTTCAGTTGATCAACCAACAAACCAAGGTGGCCTTCAAATGATAGAAAGGAGTCTTTGCTCAACTTTTACAACATGTGTGTTTTTAATCAATTCAAAGGCCCCTAAAAATGAGCTATCTCTTGGCTTTTATACCAAGTGAGAGCCGGCCCTTTGAACCTCATAAAGTTCACTTACTTAAGACCAAAATACCCTAAGAAATGTTTCATAACAAACATAAGGAAGTTTGTGCAAATTGCACTTGAAAGTGACATAGCCGGCTAGAGGGCCTATCCGGGTATGTCCTAAAGTTAGCTCTTTGTAGCTTGACTTGGTCCAGAAATGACCACTGCTCGTCGAGGTCCTCCCACTGCTCGTCGAGGTCCTCTCACTGCTCGTCGAGGGTCTCACACCGATCCTGCACGTAGGACTATCTACACCACTCGTCGAGGGCCTTACACTGCTCGTCGAGGTCCTCTCACTGCTCGAGGGTCTCACACCGATCCTGCACGTAGGACTATCTACACTACTCGTCGAGGGCCTTACACTGCTCGTCGAGGTCCTCTCACTGCTCGTCGAGGGTCTCACACCGATCCTGCACGTAGGACTATCTACACTACACGTCGAGGGCCTTACACTGCTCGTCGAGGTCCTCTCACTACTCGAGGGTCTCACACCGATCCTCTTAGCCATGGCTCTTGTGGTTGCCCTTTGGGGAGTTGGTGATAGGGATGCTCCTGCATCAATGCCACTCCCAAACACGATAATCCGACCCAAACTCCTCGTGCAACGTTGCATTCATCTGCGAACGCACCCTTCGTTGTTCTGCCTCTTCTTCGATCCTGCATTCATCTGCCTCATCTTAACTAAAATAATTGTTGTCAATCAATTTTGCAATTTGCAGTTTTTCCTTATTGTACGCAGGAGGGAGGAAACAATTCTACTAACCCTAAAAATCATTTCTATGGCAAATTATAGTAATAACATAGAAGTCCAAGGGTAATTTTGGAAAGTGAAATGTTATTTCAACTGTTTTCAATCAAATGCTTACCGAACGCGTTTTTGTGTTTCAACTGCTTCAATCACCTAGTTTAAACTCTTATTTCAACTACTAATTTATTTTTACCCAGCTCATTTCAACTACTTCAATTCCCTATTTCAACTTCAACTTACTTCAATTTCAATCATACCGAACGCAGCCTTAATCACATTACCGGGATCAACAACAAGCACCCCGGGGGAATGATTAGAGCAATATGGAACATCAAAGAGAGATGAAGAGTTAGGAAACTCTTCTTTCCACTTGTTGTTGACAATGAATCTATCATGCTTACAAGCAATTCTGTTACTTCCACTTTGCTGATTATTCCAAGTGAACTTAGCACCACTAAACTCAAGATCCTCAAGGTCATTCACCCTCATCACAGATTCCAACTCCTCTTCACCCCTAATAAACCTTCTACCAAATGAGAGCTTGTCAGAGACATCAAGAAGACAATTAAAATCTACCATGACTGTCCAAGGGATGCTACCAACATTCAGATTCTTTATCTCCTCTCATAAAGAATCCCTATTATCTTTTTCATTATGGCAATAGACAAAAGTAGCAATAAAGAAGACCTGGTCATCTAAACTACGAATGGAAACATGAATCATCTGGCCAGAAACAGTTAAAGGTCTTACAATGACCTTAGAAGAGTTCCAAGAAATCCAAGTTCTACATTTATAAGTGCTAGAACTGTTGGTAATAAAAGACCAATTACTCATCAAATTCTTAGCAATATCATGCTCCTTATCTTTCTTAATCTTCGTCTCAATTAAAGCAATCACACTAATATTATACCTTTTCACAAGCTCTCGAACAATTTTCAACTTAGAGGACGAGCCACACCCTCTAATGTTCGAAGCACTTAGAGTTGTATTAACCATTATAACCTCTTGATGGGTTGCTACCCCTCTTAGCTTGATTCCTAGTAATAGCTCCTTTCATACTAGCCCCATCCTGATTAGTAGCCCTATGATTCTGCATTGCTACCTTAGATAAGGGAATGCTATTTCCAACATTTCCAACACCAGAAGGAGTATGAGAAGGAGCCATAGACTGACAATCTCAGAGTTATTCATCTCATTACTAGTTTCACAACATCTAGAGACCGAGATTGAAGAACATGAGCAGCCTCCTTCTCAATCACAACCTCATATTTAGACCTGCATCTCTTTAACTTGTGACCTAACTCACAACAATAATCACAGCTAAATGGAATCCATTCAAACCACACACGTTGCTTAAAGATTTGCCCAGACTTACTATGTCACTAACTCATCTTTCAACACATCAGCAACACAAACATCAATAAGCATCCTGACATTAGAAGAAGAGCCCTGGATAATTCTTCTCTCATCTATGCTAATAGGATTCCCAATCGTTCTTCCAATCATGTTAAGCATATGATCATTCAAGAATATAGGATCAAGATTATGTAACCTAGTCCAGGCAGGTACTGAATCCAGGCTCGACCAACTAAAATTCATACCTGGAATCCCGCGTTTCAGTGTAGAAATCTACCATTCAACAGCCAGGTATCGTGAGAAAGGACACGTTCTACATCAGTCTCATCACCAAATTTAATGATCTATATGTCGTTCTTCCTTACTTCAGTTTCCACATTAGGCGCATTCCGTTCTTCGCGATGAATTCCTGCATAAATTTCATTGTCACACCAGGACCAATATTACCTCCAATCAAGGTTGATTTCAATTCAACAACCTTTGACTTGACTTCTTCATCATCGAAAAACTAGATCGCATGATCTACAAGTTCTACTTTCTCCAATTTACGAAATCTCGAACAAACAGCCGAAATTGACGAGATTGAAATTGAACTACGGCTGTTCACCTCATTGACCTTACCTGAATCTATATCTCCACTAGAAATCACCAATTCCTCTTCCTCATCTTCATCCGACAACACATGCTCAATTGGGGAGGTAATTGCTTCAAGATTATTTGCCTGGATTGTCGAAGAGGAAACAGAGCTGAAATTGACGAAATCTCGTACAAACAGTTGAAATTGACGAGACTGAAATTGAACTAGGGCCGTTCACCTCATTGACCATACTTGAATCCATATCTCCAATAGAAATCACCAATTCCTCTTCCTCATCTTCATCCGACAACACACGTTCAATTGGGGAGGTAATCGCTTCAAGATTATTCGCCTGGATTGTCGAAGAAGAAACAGAGCTATGAATCTCAATCGGTCTCGGAATCAAGTCGAAACAGACGAGGAAACATTCGCACCCTTCCCAACTCTCACGCCACCCACTCTCGTCGTCGGCGACACCATGATCAACAGGAATCAACCTAGCTTGATCGGCAAGCAAGACAACGATTTTGCCAAAGAGAGAGCAAAAAGCATAATATCTTAAATTCATATATACACGAGTCAAAGAAAGAATAATAAATTCTTTTCAATGTGTTTCAAAAAGTGAGAAAAATCTCCTTGAAAAATATAATTAAAATTCTACCTATATCCAGTTAAATATGAACATAATTATTGAGTCAAAGAAAGAATAATAAATTCTTTTCAATGTGTCAAAGAAAATAGAGTGAATCTTAAATTCATATATACATGAGTCAAAGAAAGAATAATAAATTCTTTTCAATGTGTTTCAAAAAGTGAGAAAAATCTCCTTGAAAAATATAATTAAAATTCTAACTATATCCAGTTAAGTATCAACATAATTATTGAGGTATAAAATAGAGTGTTATTATAATATTATCCCGTTAGAAAAAAAGTTTCGACCCTTAAAGTAGGTCAAAAATAGCTCGGAAAAATGACATCATGTCACGTTCAGTCTCCCTAGTCACATTCTCAGCTCCGGTTTTAGACCATAGAATCCTGACTAATAGAATGACTTTATTACACAAATTCTTTTCTCGACGCTCCATGATGCAGATCGACTTTTCTTCGTATTTTCCACTTTATTGGATTTCAATATCGTCATAGCTAATGGCATGAGACTCATCTGGGATGGGATGTATGTCCTTAGTAGCGACACATGAAACACATTATGAACCGGGTGTGCAGTAGGCGGCAAAGCTAATTGATAAGTCAAAGTTCTAACTCGAGTGTCCATATCTCATCATGAATGCAGTCTTTGGGATATCGTCCTCACGAATCCCGAGTTAGTGATAGCCAGACCTCAAATCAATTTTGGAGAATACTTTGGCTCCCTGGAATTAGTCCAGAAAATCTTGTATCCTCGGCAAGGGATACTTGCTCTTGATAGTGACCTTGTTTAGCTCACGATAGTCAATACAAAATCAGAATGATCCATCCTTCTTCTTGAAAAAGAAGACCAGGGCACCCCATGGTGATGCACTTGGGTGTGTATAACCCTTCTCAAGTAAATCTTCAAGTTTCTTCTTCAATTATTGCATATCTATTCGATCCATTTGGTAAGGTGTCTTCGAGATTGGCGACGTATCGGGTTCCAAATAGGTAGTAAAATCCACATCATGATTCGTGGTTAGACCAAGAATTTCCTCCAGAAAGACGCTCACATATTCATGTACAATAGGAACATTGTGAACGGGAACTTTCATCATTATTAGGTGCATCCATAAAAGTACCCGACACAACCTTGTCAAAGTAATTTAAACACAAGTATCGCGTTTATCAAGTTTCCATTATTGGCGTCATTACGACCCTGAAATTTACACAAACTCTAGCCCCCAAATGAAACTGTCACAATTCTAGTACTGAAATCAGTCGTCGCCCCGTGATGTGTAAGTCAATCCATTCCGAGAATAATCTCGTATGGAGACATGACAATAAAAATCAAGTCAACTTCAACTCTCGACCTTGGATGGTCACTAGGAAATTTGACAGTTGTTTGGTACCAAGTAACTGGTTCCCATTAGGAAGGCTCACCACAATGCAAGCACTGAACAAGGTGCAAAGTTCTTGTACTCCTCATTAACGATACTAGCCTAGAGATTTGGAGCCAATATAATAGGGGGAATCTAAGCTTGTCAACCATCTAACTATGGGTCAAAACAAGGGATTTCTACACCCATCGATCTAGGAGTTACAAAATTGGTATATAAAATAACACAAATCATTACTCTAAATGAAATTTGCGATTTATTAAAACTTGTAACCCACCAAGACCAGAAAGGAATTCACAATGTCAAAAGGGAGGCTACTGCTCCTTATGTTATTCTGGAAGGGATCATTGTCTATAACGAGACATGTATAGATTGAAATGTTAAAGATAACAATCCTTAACTTCTTAGAAATGGAGAGAGGTAAAGAAGTTTTTCTAGACTTTGACAGTGTTTCAAAAACATAAATAATAAGATAAACACTTTTCTTTTCATCAAATCCAATCCGTTAGCAAGCTCAAGAAATGATATATACAATTTAAAAATATACATGTGATATTTTTATTCATGAAAGAATAAATAAATAAGTAATTTTTTTGAAACCTTTAAAACAAATACTTTTTACGATTTATGAATTAATGAAAATAAATTTTCAAAACTTTTAGTTCTAATACCATAACTATAACACCCCCAGTTCGCATGAGAATATTACCGCCGATGACTTCAGACTCTCATGTTCAAAATCACCTAGGCTTATATCATTGAACAAAACCATGAAATATATATATATAAATAATATCAAAGTTTTACATGATAGTGCGAAAAATCCAACACAATGTAGAAGAGTAATCCAAATTACATTTGTAGAAGACTTGTGAAAATAAGGAATACATATATAACTTGTCAGCATTAGGATCGTCAATCTTGATAACGCAAACTAAAAACATAACTGTGAACTATCGGGTTTTCTTCTTCACACCTCGGAAGCATCACCTAATGTGTCGTATGTGGACGGATGACACCATCCAACCATGCAAGGACAATAGCAGTCAGTTAGTCTAATGAAAGACTATGTAAATGAGATTTATGTGAGGTTCTAGTCGTATCTAGTTAAAATCCATCGGTTTTTTGAATAAAAGCCGATAGATGAGGGAAACTCCAATACTTCCACTCAATTAGGAAAAGATGTATATAACAAGAGAAGACTCCAAAGAAACTGAATCTTATGGAAAATATTTATAAAAAAAGAACTTATAGGAAATATTTATAACAAGAGAAGACTCAAAAGAAAATAAGTCTTATAGGAAATATTTATAACAAGAGAAGACTCGAAAGAAACTGAGTCTTATAGGAAATATTTATAACAAGAGAAGAATCCAAAAAAATTGAGTCTTATAGAAAATATAAATAACAAGAGAAGACTCCACAAAAATGAAGTCTTATATAAAATATTTACAACAAGGGAAGACTCCAAAAGAATTGAGTTTTATGAGAATTAATTATAATTTATATATATTTGTATCGGTACATTCTAGATAATTCACAACAATATTTTTTACAAAACAACCTCCTATGAATAATTGGGTCAACGACCAGGCTCACCGCATAAATGTTGTGGAATTCAGATTGGAAAGATGACTTACTTAACTAGGAGGCCAGATGATTCTCCAAGTTGTACTAATTACCCATAGGTTTATCAATTATGTGCTTAACAACACTTATGTTCTTGACTTCTCAAAACTTATATTCAATTTGAAGGTTTTAACTACATCTCGATAAACGAGAACAACTCAATACACAAGAACGCATATGAGACTCAATCTCGGATAGATGAGTGCACCTACAAATTATATCAACATATAAAGATACGATAGTATCCAAAAGATATTAGGGCACATCCTCCTAATACCAAGTTATAAAAAGCAACTAGACCTCGCAAGGTACATGGTGTTCCTACAAATAGTCGTACTAACTACACGTTTATATCCACATCAATCCGCAAAATACTTCATCTATCATCATAAGGTAATATATATAATAGGTGTAGCCACTATATGCATACAACCTAAATATTATACTCATTTTAGGTTTCTAAATATTCCTAACAAATAAGAGAATAACTTTATCCTAGCTTAATATAACAATCGATTCATTGTTAATTAAGAAAAAAATAGAATAAATTAAATAAGCAAGAGAGAAATGCCACTTGCCTTAGTTCGGATGATGTTAATATGAGTCAAACGGAGATAATATTCCTATTCGATGGGCTTGATTCCTGAACGGATAGATTAACATGATGTATAAGCATATATATATATTATATTAAATTGAAATATTTGTTTGAAAAACCAAAAAATAGTTAATGACACAATATGTAGAGTATTATCACAATTCCGTACAGAATTTGTCGGAAATAGAGGTTGTTGCACAACCGAGTTTTATTTTCTCGTTTAGGGCTCAAACAGTGAAGAAATTGGATGTGGTTGGCACTGTTGGCTTTTTATCGAAAAGAACTAGAGTAAGAATCAATAAAATTAAGAAATGATATAGCCTAGCCTTGGTAAAAGGGAAAACCTTGATTACTCACTGGTCACGACGGAAAACAAAGGTTGAGCTACACAATCAACTTCGAAGAGCTCGTTCAGGGGTCAAACGACAATGAAACTGGACGAAACCAGTGTTAGTGGATTCTTATGGAAACTAACTAGAATTTAGGGTCAAGAATATCAAAAAAATATTGAAGAAAGCTTCAGAAAATCGAAAAAACAGAAGTGGCATAAAAACAGGGTGCAAGGACGACTTACAATCTTCAGAGCCGAATCGATATCGATCGGAAACGAAATTGAATAACTCAAGAGTCAAAATCCACTAATTGGAGTACTATGACTTCGAATTTGTGGTGAAAATAAGGAAATAAGGGCTCTAAATAGAGTAACTTGGAGGATTTCAGATTCAGGATTAGAGTGAAAATGAGAAACTCTTCATTTATAGAAGAATGGTGATGAGGAAGATGGATGATTTAAGAGACAACAAGGCATTAACTTTCACATTGAAAAGACAAGGTAAGAGTTGCAATAGTGGATCTACAAAGAATATGAGGAGACCTCAAAATAGTAGAGAAAAATGACGAAGATGGTGATAGTATGTTGCATTGTAATTTTATGAGTAATTATGGAATTTACTCACAATTTTTTAAAAGTTGTAAGAATATCCTTCTAGGATAATTTCTAAATATTCAATTTAATTATAAGTCTTTACAAGGTGTTACTAAAAATAAGAGAATTACACTTTAAAATATAATTAAAGTTTAAGTATATTAAGTATCAATTTTAACTATTGAGGTATAAAAGAGAGTGTTATTACAAAACTTTGGCGTTCTTCTCTATGATAGTATACTCCTTGGTGTCCCAATCTATATCAACAAGTTATGTGGGTACAACAACATTTCCCTTCTCAATTAACCTCCAACGTTAGTAGTCGTTTTATTGGATGTAATTGGTCTTCATGGCTATCCATCAATCGAGCTCGCCATGGATCAACATGTGGGCTTGTTAAGGAAGATTCACAGTG